>NW_026692321.1:1800000-2095000 GCF_021218885.2 Marmota monax | reverse complement strand
GGAGTCACGGGAGGACCACAGGCATCCGGAGGGAGCTCTGTTGCGGGGAACATGAGCGCCCCGAGACTTTTTGGTGACAGAGATGTGGCCCTGCCTCCTTAGGACACAACACGCACATCCAGGTGGAGGCCTGAGCTGCAGTGAGGCTCGCCAGGGAGGAGGTGGCAGGATCAGAGGGTGCGAGGCCAACGCACGCTGCAACACGGGGAAAGCTGGTGTGACACTGCTTAGCCCACCCACCTCTGCTTCAGCTGGAGCTCCCATCCCTCCGTAAACCTAAAACTCCAGCCCGAGGCGGAGGACTCACTTCCTCTCTGAGGTCGTCCACACTCCGGCTCTTGGGCGCCTGCGCCCTGGTGTGATCACTGTCTTGCTCGGCTGCTCACACCTGGGGTGTCCTTCGGTTCTCTGTAGAGTGCTCAAGAACCTGGAGGGGCCAAGAAGAGGTCCCTGCATCTCTCAGAGATCTCCTCAGACCCCTGGACAGAGACAATCAAGAGGAAAGGAAAAGTTAGCAGATGTTTGACTCTTGGCCTTATGTCTGTTGGAATAGCCCTTTCTGCCTGTATGATGGTGTGATTTTGTATGTGCACACACCTCGTGTGATTAGTTCCCTAGCAGGGCAATAAACACATGTCAGCACCTCACACTTTCCTCTGCTGGCATCTCCTACACCTCCCAAGGGTGCATGCACCCTCGCTCCTGCATACCTGTGTAGCCTCCTTTCCCTCCACGCCCCTTCCGAGTCTCCCTGGAACCATGTGCATGGGTTTCTGAGCACATGTGAATATAACTAGATATATCCTGTGGCTTCTTTGAGCATGACCTTCCTATGGCCCTGGGATGCTCCACCCTACCCTGTTTAACTAGGTGAACTTTAAGACTCACCAGATCCTCCTCTTCCAGGAAGTTTCCTACTATCTGGTCCCTGTCTATGCTCCTACAGGGTTCCAGGGCAGCAGGCACCCACTGAGTCACTGACCTGTCCAAATAGAGCTCCTTCAGGGAAAGAAGTGTGCTTATTCTCCCAGCATTCCCAGTCCTCAGCCCTGGGGAGGGACCCCAGCCATTTTTGGAATTGGATGCATCAAGAGGCCTTTTAGAGGAGTGCGCAGTAAAGGCCTTCAGAAGGTAAGTTGGCAGTGAAACCTCACCAGACAACACCCAGCTGGAGAAGTGGTACTTACAGTACAAGCTTGGAAATTGGATGGAGGGCTTGGGAATTATCTTCTGAGATTTGACACTGACATCAGCTGCTCTGGGACAGGGACTCTGGGAGGCATAGGAATGGTGAAGGGTTTGCCTGATGGTCCTTCACAGCATTAGGTTTTCACGATGGAAGTTACTGAAAACCCTCCGTAGCCCAAAGGGTTAACGGAGCTTTTCCTCCCTGGCCTCCTCCCTGGGAGTAACTTGAAGCAGGCCATAAAGTCAGGCTGAAATCTCGGGTCACAAGTGTAGGGCTGTGCTCATAAGGAGGAATGAGAGCTGGACGTGAATTAACGAGGTTGTGACCTAGTAAAAGCTTCACCACTCTGGAAGCTCTTGGAAACTGCATTTTGCCTTACTGCATATTTTTGAAAATCAATAAAAATGAATAGTAATGCTTCAGGAACGAGTGGAGGGGAGGAGGCTGCGCCGTAACTCCTAGATGTCATGCTGAGTGTGCAGCTCCGCAGCGCAGCACGAAGGACCTCAGCCTTGGACGTGCAGGGACGGACCGTGGGGACGGCGCTCACAGCGTCCTGGTTTACACAGTCAAAACCACCACTGCTTTAGGCCTTTCTCCAAGTGGATCATAAACAACATGGAGGTCCCAGGAAAAACTCCCGGTTTGGGCCAGGTTGAAGAAGGGTAAGGCTCTTTTAGCAGATTCAGTTTTAATTGCTTTGGAAAACCATCATTTACATTAAAATTTTAAATATGGAATTGGTGCGGTTTGGAAGTGCCTCTCAAGGAGGATCCCAGACAACTCACTGCCAGCTGCTGTCCAGGGAAGGATGTCTTCCCATCCACTTGCCACAGCCAAACCCTCCTGAGCCTGAGGAGGAATCCTCACTGCAGAGGACCTCTCTCCTAGTCGAGCAGACTCTTGCAACTCCTGCAGAAAGGACTTGAAAGGAGAGGAATGCACCTCTGCGCCCCTTACCTGCCAGCCAGGCACCTTCTAGGCTCTGTGTAGTCCTTCCCTTGTCTCAAAGCCCCTCACTCTTCAGCGGGACCTCCCTGTGCCACTCGGCATGCGGGCCCTCTCCCTCGCCTTGCCATAGCCCGACGCTGATCATCTCCGATTCTTCCAGGGCCAAGGTCTTTCTACCTTGTGAGCAGCCTCGCTGGGCCTAGACCTTGAAGTCTCTATGTGGGTGTGCCTGTGTGTTTCCCTGGGTTGTTGTTTCTTGGTTCTGCATTTTGAGTACAATCAGAGTGTTCAGGCCAAGCGAGCAGGGTGTTGGCTTGGAGTGCGGTTGAACCTGACCAAGTGTACTGATGAGATAGCTGTGAGGAGCGAGGGCCGTGAAGGCAGAGCCTGTGGAGGACAGGTTTTCACCTGCCACACAAGTTCCACAGTCAAACCCTCCTGAGCCTGAGGAGGAAACCACACTGGAGAGGGCTCAAGGCTTTGGCCCCTGGATAAATTCTAGCCTCTCTGGGAGGTTGACAAGGACTAAATGCATATTTTTATTCCAGATACAGAACTACAGATACAAAGTGCTGTGGGTGGCAGATGTGCTTTGGAACTGCTCAGAATAAACTTTGGCTCTGGGTAAAGTGAAATTTGACCTATGAATACAAGTCATGCCCATCCTCGTTAATAATTTTAATTTTACAAGAATATATCATATATAAAACTATATATTCAAGTCCACATGAATGCTATTTATATATTTACACGTATAAACAGCTTCAAAAATAATAATAAAATAATTATATGTACCCCAAGTTCAAACTTAAAAGTATTTAGAGTATTACCTGTAACTTTGAAGTCCTTAATACACCCCTTTCTAAGTGTATTTTCCTACCAGAAATTATCAATAGCCTATATTTTTATGAATATTTAATGTTTACATATCAAATATATAATGCATGTATCCCCATTTTGAATATATATACAAGAAATAATCTCTATCTTAAATTTAAATAAATAAAACCAAATTATACATGTGTGTTAGTCAGCTTTTTATCATGGGGACCAAAATATCTGGCAGAATGACTTAGTGCAGGAAGCTTACTATGACCCATGACATTTAGATGGAGTCCCTGGTCAGCCGACTCCATTGCTCTAGGTCCAGGGTGAGGCAGGACAGCATGGCAGAAGGGCAGGGTGGGGACCGAGGGTTCACTCTGGCAGGTAGGAAATAGAGAGGGAGAGGGAAGGGGCCACAGGGAGGGGGAACTGCTCCAGGACACACCTGGGTGACCTCCTCCTCCAGCCCCACCCACCTGCCTACATTACCATGCAGTCAGTCCACCAACTAGGACGGACTGACTAGTGGACAGCTCTCACAGTCCAACCCCGTCACCTTCAAATGCACCTACATATTCTTTATAGTTAGTTTATCTGAACTGTTTTCCACAGTCAGATTAAGTTTCTGCATTAGCAGGAGCTTTGCAGGACCTCATATCCTATCCTAACCATGTGATTCTCACTGACATATATTTTTATTTCAAAATTAATGTTTTGGGAATCATCTATGCTTATGTGTATAGCTGTAATTGATCTGTTTTTTAGAGCTTTTCAATAAAATTGGATAAATACACCATCATACACTGACCCAGTTACAATGAAAACCTTGGATGGTCTCTGGCTCTTTGTAAAATGTGTAAGTTTATGTCTAGCTACACAAGAGTATGTTTCTCCAGGGTCTGTTCTTAGGAGAGTGTCATTTTCCTTATACTTGATAAAAGCTTATTTTATCAGTCTTCAAAATTTTGGCCAATGTTATGCATGTGATGAGTTTAAATGTCACCTTGTGGAGTTTCTTTCAAATAACTTATTATTAAACTTTATTATAAATTAGGTAGTCTAAAAAAAAGACAGAACTAAGAATAGCACATTCCTGATGCCCAGAGAGTAACACTATTAATATTTTCGTACCAATGCTTCCAGACCAAATGATATTATAATCTTTGTGCTGTTTTAAAGCTTATTTCTAAATTAACAATCTTGAACTTTTATTTCAGTATATTTACATTTCTTCTAATAACTATATATCTTTCAAATTCCCAAATGCACCTACACATTCTTTATAACTAGTTTATTTGAACTGTTTTCCACAGTCAGATTAAGTTTCTGACCTCTTAATTCCTCACGATATGGATTAAACTCCACCATGCATTCCAGAGGGAACCAAACATACCCAGACAGAGCATCAGGGCGCAAGGAGAGGATTTGATACAGGTGTCCCTGTGGAGTGATGGAATCAGCTCCTTAATGTATCATCACCTTTCTACTACTCAGCTGCAGACTGTACATTTGGATCAACATCTCCTATCATCCCCTTCTCTCCTCCTGCGGTTACCACTGAACTATTCCTGGTTTCTGCATGTTACATTGTTTGGATTTCACACATAACTGAGGACATGCACTTGTCTTTCTGTGCTTGGCTTAGTTCACCTTGCATAGTGTTCTAAAGTCTCATCCATGTTGCTGCAAATAATATCATCCCCTTCTTCTAAAGATGGAGTGGTATTTTGTTGTAGGCAACATTTGTCTTTAGCCATTTGTCCGCTGATGACACTCAGGTTGACTCCTCATTTTTGCTATTGTGATTAGGGCTGCAATAAATATGGAAGTGCAGGTATCTCTTTGATATGCTAATTTCATTTCCTTTGGATTTGTGATCAGAAATGGGGTGGCTGGATCGTGTGGGAGATTGACATTCAGTGTTCTGAGGAAACTTCATGTTGTTCTCCACATCAGCTGTGCCAATTTGCATTCCCATCAATAGTGCACAGGAGTTCTCCTTCCTGTATCCTCGCCAGCATTCCATACTTTTTATTTTTGCTAATCATCATTCTAACTGAGGTGACATGATACCTTATTGTAGTTGTGATTTGCATTTCCCGGGTGATTAATTACAGTGAGCATCTTTCACATACCTGTTAGACATCTGTATTTCTTCTTTTGAGAAGTGTCTATTCAGATTATTTGCCCATTTTTAAATTGGATTGCCTGGGGTCTTTTGTTCTTGTTGAGGTTTTTGAGCTCCTGATAGGTGCTGAATATTAGTACTCTCTCAGAGGAACATAACCAATATCTTCTCCCATGCTTTAGGGCGTTGCTCCACTTTGCAGTTTCCTTTGCAATGCGCAGACGTCTGAATTGGTCAGCTTTGTTTTTGTTGCCTATGTTGTTGAGGTCTTATCCAAAAAATCATTGTCTGAACTGACTTCTTAAAGTGTCTCTACCCTTTTCTTCTTTTCTTCCACTGCCTCACACATGCTAGGCATGTGCTCTGCCACTGAGCCACAACCCAGCCTACGATATTCATATCTGAGGCTGATTTTTTAAAAATATTTTTTAACTTGTAGTTATACACAATGCTTTTATTTTATATTTATTTTTATGTGGTGCTGAAGATCGAATCCAATGCCCTGCATGTGCTAGGCAAGCGCTCTCCCACTGAGCCACAACCCCAGCCCTCTGAGGCTGATTTTGTATCCTGAAACTTTACTAAATTTGTTTATCTATTCTAATAGTCTTTTGGTGGAGTTTTTAGGTTTTTCTACAAGTAGAATCATACCATCTGCAAACAGGGATAATCTGACTTCTTGTCTTGCTGTTTTATACCTTTCTTTATTTGTCTTGCCTAGTGGCTGTGGCTAGACTGTATTGATTAAGAGCACTTAGAGTGGGGACTGGCATGCAGCTCATTGGTAGGGTGCTTGCCTGGCACGTGTGAGACCCGGAGTTGAATCTTCAGCACAGGGAAAAAAAATACATTTAGAGTAGACGTGCTTTTCTTGTTGAAGATCTCAGAGATGCTTTGGCTTTTCCCGATGCAGTATGACATTGTCTGTGGGTTTGACATACATAATCTTTTCTACATTGAGATGTGTTCTTTCCGTATCTAGTTTGTAAAATATCTAATTTGACATTTGCAAAATGTTGCGAGAAAATGTTGATTTTTATCAAATGTTTGTTTTTTCTACATCTACTGAGATGATTGTGTGACTTGCATCCTTCATGGTATTGATGGACATATTGCTTTTTTATTGACATGCATGGATTGGACCATTCTTCACCCCTGGGATAAAGTCCCCTTGTTCTTGGCTCAGAAAACTTTTCATGTTGCTGTTAGGTTCTGTTTGCTCTTTTTTTAAAAAATTGTAGATGAATACAATACTTCTATGTTTTTTTGTCTTTAATTTATTAATTTGTGGTTCTAAGGATCGAACCCAGTGCCTCAACCATGCTAGGCAAGTGCTCTACCACTGAGCCACAACCCCAGCCCCCTGTTTGCTCATTTTTGGTGAGAATTTCCCATTGATGTTCCTCAGGTCATTCTCTTTTGGCTGTTCCCTGGTCTACTTTTGGTATCAAGGTAACACTGACCTCACAGTGTTTAGAGGAGATTCCTTCCTTCAACCCTCTTGGAATAGGTAAAGAAACAGGGATGTTAGTTATTTCTTATAAGTTTGGTAGAAAGCAGCCTTGAAGCCATCTGGTCCTAGCTTTTCTTTGTTGAGAGACTTGTTATTACTGATTCAGTTTCTCTACTCATTCAGGTCTTTATTTCCTCATGGTCCAATTTGGGCAGGTTGTATGTGGCCAGAACTTTGTCTGTTTCTTCTGGGTTTCCGGTTTCCTAACTGTTGGCAGGTATGGTTCCTAATGTCATCGAGTGGCCCTGGGTACTTCTGTGGTATCAGTTGTGATGGCTCCTTTTCAGTTCTGATTTTTATGTGTGTAGGCTTTCCTCATTTTTCTTGATTAGCCTAGCTAAAATTTTGTCAATTTTACCTTTTGAAAAACCAACTCTTTGTTTTGTTGGTCTTTTGTATTTTTTAAAATCTTTTATCTCTATTTCCCTTATCTCTGCTATGAGGTTTATAATTATTTCCTAGTAGTAATCTTTGGTATGATTGCCCTGGCTTTCCTAGATCACACAGTTTGCTTATTTGGATTTTTTCTATTTTGATAGAAAATTATTACTATGAACTTCCCTCTGAACACTGGTACATTGAATTTCTATTTTCATTTGCTTTGAAGTATTTTTTAATTTTCCCTTTTGATATCTTCATTGGGCCCTTTTTTATTTAATAGCATATTGAAGGCCCTTTTTTATTTAATAGCATATCGAAGGTATTTCAAACATACGTCTCCATATAGTTATGCTTTTTGAAGTTTCTTTTGTTGTTAATTTCTAACTTATTCCAGATATCTACAGGGTTAGAATGCACGTGATTTCAAATCCTTTAAGCCTGTTGAGCCCTGTTTGGTGGCCTCCTGTGTGGCTGCTGTCCAGCAGGCTGTGCCTCCTATAGCTGCTGGATGCAAGGCTCTCGGAGTGTTGAGTCCGTTTTGCCTACAGGATAGTTTAACTTTGGTGTTTCTCTGTTGGTTTTTGTCTGGATATCTATGTATTGATGGAAGTGAGCCCCTGACGTGCCCGGCCAGTGTTACTGCCACCTGTCTCTCCCCAGATCTAAACGTGTTCACTTGATGAGACTTGGTGTCCCAGACGAGGTGCACACGTACTTACAATCACTGTGTCTTCTTGCCAGGATTCCTGGACAACAATGTAGTGACCTTGTCTCTTGTTACAGGTTTGGTCTTAACGCCTGTTTTGTCTGATGTAAGTGTAGCTTCTCCAGTTCATGTTTCCCTTCCAGTTCACGTGAACCATCCTGCAAGCAGGGCGTCCAGTGGATCCACAGAAGAGGAGAATTCGAGGCCAACCCCTAGCTCTGCTTGGGGCAGCCATGTGGTGGATCGGGCTTTGGATGAGAACAAGTGAGGAGAGCAGAGGGAAGTCGGAAGCACACAGAGTGCCAGCTCAGGTGTCAGAATTCCCGCTGGATGGCGACCGCGATGGAGAGGGGACCTCTCCACCTGCACACACCAACCCTCCAGGCCAGAACTCCGCCCCTTCAGCTGAAGTCAAAGCTGAGGTTTGCCTTCTGTGCTCCCAACTGAATTGAATATCTGCCTTACAAGACCCAGCTCCAGTCCGTGTCCATGGGCTGTGCCAAATTAAATAAGTATCAGAACAGATTCCAGCTCCTGCCCTGATCTTCTTCCATTCCCTAGGCTGGAGCAAAAGTCCAGATAGTTTTCCTATTTTCTTCTGTTGCAGAAGCCAATATCCAAGGAACACGGTTCATCTTAGGGGCATGCTAAAGATGGAAATGGCATGGAAAAATATTCTTGTGAAGCAAAAATCCTATGTTACCAAAAACATCACCTGTGAATTGTAGATTTCTATGTTGCTTCTGTTAATTTCCTATTTATACCCAACTTGCTTTCGGTGAGTGCCTACTATTTGAACAATCATGTATTAATGCAGTTTCTGAGATGCCAAATAAAGGAAAATGGAATGAAAACATGGCAAAAAGTAACGTTACCTCATCAAGCAGAGAGAAGGGGCTCGGTTGCACAGTGGTATCAAAAGAAGGGGATGTTCAGCTGCCGCAGTCCAGCTGCAGCAAAATAACAGGGGGGGTGACGAGGAACTTGTGTAGATTGAGACAGCAGGAGTGGGAGCCGTTTATTGTAGGACAGGAGGGGTATATATACATTCCACACAGCTTATCTAATTAACATAAACTAGATACAGCAGTCAACCAATAAGGAATCTCCACACTTAATGGCTTGCTGGCATTACTTCACAAACCACTCCCTCTGGCAAAATGTCAGGCGCCATCTTGACTTGTTTACAGACCCTAACATTCAGCCATATCTTATAATCCTAAAAGGCACACGCTCAAGGTGACACAGGTAAAGGGCAGGTAAATTATGCATTGGGAGGCACAGGTAGTACCTGGAAAACTCAAGGTGGGGTGGCTCATGCCTGGAACCCCAGTGACCTGGAGACTGAGGCAGACAGCTTACATGTTCCAGATCAGTCTCGACAACTTAGTGAGACCCTGAACCACAATAAAAGATAGAAAATGTGAGGGCTGGAGGTGCAACTCTTGGCAAAGTGTCCCTGCATCCAATTCCCAGCACTACCACCAAAAAGAAAAATGTAGGCATTAGAATAATGTTGGGGAAAAGAAAACTCCTTTTAAAATTTTTATAGTGAGATTTACTATGCCATATTATGCACGTACACACCATAATTAGATCAATCTCATTTCCCAGTACCTTCACTTTCCCTCCGCTCGTCTTTCCTGACCCACTTACTCTGCTATACTAATATCTCCCTACTATTATTATTATTGATGAATTAGCATATCACATATATATGGTATATTCCATATGTATGGCACATGTATATATTGCACAGAAGGGGTACATATCATATATACATGAACATGTACATATAATATGTCAGAACATATAGACATTAGTTGTGGTGTATTACACAAGCACGTAGCATAATTCGGCATCTTTCATTCCCCAGTACTTCCACACAACTTCCTCTCCTACCTCCCTAGGATCCCTTTCCTTTACTCTGTTGATCTTCCTTCTATTTTCATGAGATCCCCCATTGCTCTCTCTGTCTCTGTCTCTCTCTCTCTCTCTTTTTCTAACTTCCACATCAGAGAATCCATTCAACTCTTGATGTTCTGAGTGTGGCTCATTTTACTTGGCATGGTGTTCTCTACCTCCATCCTTTTACCCACAAATGACATAATTTTATTCTTTATTGATAAGTCAAATTTTATTGTGTATATATACCTCATTACTTTTATTCATTCATCTGTTGATGAACATTTGGTTCCATAACTTGGCTATTGTGAATTATGTTGCAATAAATATTGGTAGAAAAGTATCAGTATAGAATGCTGATTTTAAATATTTTAGATGAATATCAAGGAATAGAATAGCTGGATTATATGATTGTTTCATTCCTAATCTTCCAAGGAATTATGATACTGTTTTCCAAACTAGTCACACTATTTTATAGTCTCACTAACAAAGTGTAAGTATACTTTTTGCCCCACATCCTTATCAGCAACTATTTTTGTTTGTATTCTTGATGACTTTCATTTTAATTGGAGTAAGATAAAATCTCAGTGTAGTTTTGATTGGCATCTTCCTGACTGCTAAAGATATTCAACACTTTTCATGTATTTGTTGGCCATTTGTATATTATCTTTGGAGAAATGTCTAGTTCTGTGGCTTCTCTTCATGGTCTGCTTTCTTTGTTGTGCAGAAGTTTTTCACTTGATTCCATCCCATTTGCTGATTCTTGATTTCATTTCTTGAGTTCTAGTGGAAATTTCATTAAGGTAATTGTTTCCTGCACTAGAATGTTAAGAGTATTGACCCTATGTTTTCTTCAAGCTGTTTCAGTATTTCTGGTCTAATTCCTTGGTATTTAATCCTTTTGAGTTGATTTTTTGAGACGGTGAGAGATGGAGACCTTATTTCATTCTTCTGCATGTGGATATCCAGCTTTCTCAGCGTTGTTTGTAAAAAGAGGCTATTTTTCTTCAGCGTGTGTTTTGGGCATCTTTGTCAAGGATCAGATGACTATATCTATGTGGACTTGTCTCTGTGTCTTTTATTCAATTCCATTGATCTTCATATATGTTTTCATGCCAATATCATGCTGGCTTTATTACTATAACTGTGTTGAATTATTTTGAGAACAGATCTTATGATTCCTCCAAACAGCTCTTACTGTTTGGGATTGCTGTGGCTACTTTGTATCTTTAATTCTTCCTTATGAACTTTAGGACTGTGTTTTCTAGTTTTGTGAAAAATGTCTTTGGTATTTTGATGGGAATTGCATTGAATCTGTAGATTGCTATTGATAATACTGCCATTTTGCCTATCCATGAACATGGGATGTTATTTCATCTTCTAGGGTTCACTTCAATTTTTTTCTTTGGTACTATAATTTTTATCATAAAGTTCACATGCCTCTTTCTTTCTTTATTTTAGTTATTGTGAATGAGTGTTTCTTAACTTCTTTTTTGGAAGATTCATTAAAGTAATATAGTAAATCAATTGATTTTAGGATGTTAATCTATATGTTGATCCTCTATCCTACAAATTTGATTAATTTGTTTATCAGATCTAGAAGTGTTTTGGTGAAGATTTGGAGTCTTTGAAGTATAAGATCATGTCATCAGTAAACAGAGATTGCTTACCTTCTTTTTCTATTTATATACCTCTAATTTCCTTCTCTATCCTTGTTACTCTGCCTCAAATTTCAAGAACTGTATTCAGTAACAGTAGTGAAAATGGATATACTTGTCTTAATCCTGACTTTAGATGGAATGCTGTTGAATTTTATCTATTCTGAAGCTGGCTTTTGGTTTATTATATGCAGACTTTATGATGTAAAGGTAAGTTCCTTTTATCACTAATTTCTTCAGTGTTTTTAAATACATAGGTGTTGGATTTCATCACGAAATTTTTGCATCTATTGAGATTATTAGGTGATTTTTGCTCTTGATTCTATTTATGTGATGAATTACATTTATTGATTTATATATGTTTACCAGCCTTACATTTCTGGGGTAAATCTAATTTGATCATGGTGTGCATCTTATTGATGTGTTTGTAAGGTAGAAGCATCTTATTGATGTGTTTGTTAATTCAGTCTGCCAGTTTGCTAATATTTTGTTAAGATTTGGCACCTATGTTCATCAGGGATATTATTTTTTTTCACTTGATTTGTCCTTATCTGGTTTTAGTATTAGGGTATTACTTGCTTCCTAGAATGAATTTAGTAGTGTTCCCTTTCTATTTTATGGGATAATTTGGAAAGATTGGTGTTAATTATTCTTCAAAGAGCTGGTAGAATTCATGTGAGAATCCATTTGGTCATGGTCTTTTCGTTGTTGGAAGGTTTTTATTATTATTTTAATCTTTTTTGCATGATATTTATCTGTTTAAGTTTACTTCATCTTCTTGACTCAATTTGGGTAGCTCATATGTGTCCAGAAATTTGTGAATATCTTCTATATTTTGCCATTTATTGGAGTATAAGTTTCAAAATAATACCTAATGATCCTCTGGTTTTCAGAAATGTCTGGGGTGATATCATCTTTATTCACCTCTAATTTTGTTTATTTGTGTCTTTTCTCTTTCTTTTGGTTAGTTTTCCTGAGGGTTTATCAATTTTGTTTATTTTTTCAAATAACCAATTCTTTGTTGCAGTGATTATTTATGTTGTATTCTTTACTGCATTAATTTTAGCTCTAATCTTAATTAAATTAAGGTTAATTAAATTAGAGCTTAATTAAATCTTGTCTTCCACTAGTTTGAGAATTTGTTTGTTCCTGCATTTTCAAAGCCTTGAGAAAGAACCCCATTATTATTTTTTCATTATTGTTTTGGGGTATTTCTGTATTTTTTTTCATATAGGCACTTACTGCTGTAAAGCTTGCTTTTATAACCAACTTCATAGTGACCCACAGATTTTGTATATCATATCACCATTGTTTTTGATTCTGAGAATTTTAAAAATTTTCTTCTTATTTTTTCTATGACCTATTCTTAATTCAATAGAGAATTGTTCTATCTCCATGTGTTTATATGATTTCTGTATTTTTTTGCTATTAATTTGTAATTTCGATCTATTATAATATGATAAGGTACATGGAATTATATTAAATTTTTGTACATGTTAAGACATGCTTTGTGACATAAAACATTGTCTGTTTTGTAAAAGGGTCTATGAACTGCTGAGAAAAAATTTAACTCAGCTGTGGTTGGACAAAATATTCTACAGATATCTACTAGTTTCATTGTATTTACACTATCATTTAGGTCAACAGTGTCTTTATTGATTTTATGTCTGAATGATCTGTCTATGGTTGAGGAGGTTGTGTTGAAATCACACAGTTTTATTGTATTGGAATCTATCTGGAACTTAATATAAAGAAACATTTGTTTTATGTAATTGGGTGTACTAACATTTGGGGCATAAATATTTCATATAATTTTTCCCTTTACCAATATATAGTGGCCTTCCTTGTCTCTTATGATTAATTATTGCTTCAAATTTGATTTTCATATATGAGAATAGCTACCTCTGCTTGTTTTCAGACTCCATTTACATGAAGTATCTTTTCCTATCCTTTCACATTCATCCCGTGAATTTCTTTGCCTATAGAATACGTCTCTTGTAAAAAAACGTATACTCTTGTTTGTTAATTCAGTCTGCCAGTCTGTACCTTTTAATTGGACAGCTGAGTCCATTTACATTCAATGATTTTATAGAGAATCTGTTATTATTTCATGGCATTTTTGTTTGCTTTCTATATATTAAATTCAGCCTTAATCTTCATTTATCTAACTTCCCTTCTAGAAAACTTCATTTACTTGTGAATTTTGGTGTTTGCTTTTGTGTTCTCTATGTGTAGTATTTCTTTAAGTATTTTCTATTTATTGTTGTTTACTGGTAATGAATTCTTTTAGTTCATTCTTATTGTGGAATGTTTTTTTATTTATACTTTGATTCTGAATGATAGCTTTTCTGGATACAGCTATATTGGTTGGCAATTGTTTTTGTTTAAGAGCTTGGCTTATCTTATTCCAAGCCTTTCTGGATTTTAAAATCTGGGAGAAGTCAGAAGTTTTACTGGTTTACCTCTAAATGCAAGCTGATGTTTTTCTCTTCCAGCTTTTAATATTCTGCCCTTATTCCTGTGTTAAGCATTTTGATTAGGATGTATCTTGGAAAGGTACTTTTTGAATTTGGACTATTTTTGGATGCTATATACATTTTGAATATGAATTTCCATCTCATTTCTAAGGCTTGGGAATCTCCAGCTATAATTTCATTGAAAAGATTCTTAACCCTGTATTTCCATGATCTCTTTTGTCCCAACTGCTCTTAAAATTGTTTTCTTGATGTTGGCCCAGAATTCTTAAATATTCTGATTTGGTCTTTATTTTTTTTTCTTATTGCCTTTGAGTGTTTGTGTTCATATACCCTTTATTTAATGACTGAAGTTATGTTTTTTATATAGTCTAATCTATTAATGATACTTTCAAGGAAACTTTTATTGGATTAACTTTGTCTTTCATTTCCTTTCTTTCAGAATCTCTAGCTCTTATGGAAATGGTCTTTCACCTCTTGAATTTTCTCTTAATTTCTTCCTTAGAACTTCTTTCCGTTCATTAATCATTTTAATAATAAATTTCCAATAATTAATTACTTTCTTTAGTATTTCACCTCCTAGTATTTCATCAGACTGCCTCTCTGATCCACAGGCTCTCCCATGCCAAATTTGCTGGCAGTGACCCTCTCTTTCTACCCGTGTCACTCCACCTCCCTGAGGTAAACTGGTGCTGCTGCCACTGCCTCTTGGTCTTCTGTGTCTTCTTTCTTGTCCCAGATTCAAAGCACCTGGATTTATTGGGCTCTAGGACTCAGAGCTGACTGTTCCCTACTGGATTTCAGTGAATCCTGCATCACCCACCTTGCTGAGAAGCAGTACTACTTGAACCCCAGACACTGAGTACCTGGAAAATGCACATTTCCTCTATTCTGTGACCCTCACTCTCCCTGCAGGAAAAATGTTTGCACCATAAAGACTCCGCATAGTTTCTAAGTGAAATGAGAAGATTGTTGTTAGAAAAAGGCCAAAGTCCCTTTCAGAGTGTCCACTGTGTTTCCCAGAACCTTTATTGAGCAAATGGAAGTGTTTGCCTATCTCTACCAGATGCAAGTAGCATAATCATGTCTTTTCTTTGCACCTATTGTCACCTACATGTTCACATTTATTTGCCTTCTACAACCAAGAAGCAGGTGTTAAGAGAACAGGACTTGGATTTCTTTCTTCCATTATCACATGTACCGCAGCAATGGAAGTATTTGGTAAATGGTCACCACCTACAAAGAGCCCACTGCTTATAAGACAGAGCCTTGTGCCTATTATATTTAACCCTATATGCATCCTCAGGGCATTTATACTTGTTCCAATTTTATAGGTGGAGAACTGCGTTTCCATGAAGTCAAACACCTTGACCGCATCATGAGGCCATACACTGGTGTGTCAACATGTGTGTTTGGAGATGGTATTCACAGAGGATAGCTCAACTCTTTAGCAGTGAAAAGGGGAAATGAGTCACAACTGAGCTCAGAAGTTTTGTAGGTTGGAAGCCACCCAGGTCCTTGGTAGGGCTCTTTGGGATATCAACACCTAGAGGTGAAGGCGAAGGCTTTATTTATTTTATTTTTTAATTTTAATGTTTATTTTTTTAGTTTTCAGAGGACACAACATCTTTGTTTGTACATGGTGCTGAGGATCGAACCCAGGCCGCACGCATGCCAGGCGAGCACGCTACCGCTTGAGCCACATCCCCAGCCCTGTGAAGGCTTCATTAAAAGTCTGAGACAGTGTCTCTTGAACCTATCTGTCTACACTTATCAGAGCATCTGTGATGGGGGCCTGAGCTTTGTAAGATACTTATGCTTCACCAGAAAACTGATGAATGCAGAGGCATTTGGGCATGTCACAGCGCAGCTTAAAAAAAGCAAAGCCAAGTCCTTGCCTCCAGTGTGGCACAAAATAGGGAGGAACTTCAAATGTGATATGGCCAGGGGCACTATGTCTTAGTGCAGTTTCCTGTGATATGTGAGGCCCAGTAGGACACTAGCCACCCAGCAGATGCCTACAGTGACAGTACATAGGGACAAGCTGTGGTTCCCCGGTCCCCTGACCACACTGCATTCCGTGAGGTCACCCACCTGCAGAGGCAGAGCTCTGTGCCTGCTGACACAGCAGAATCAGAGCTCAAGCAGAACTCGCCCTGAGGTGAGGAGTCACGTAGGCCTTGCCTAGTTACCCACGCACTGTGTGGGCTGAAGTCCTGCTGGCTGGGCAGTGATTTTCGTCAAGGACGGTGAAGATTCCCTAGCCTCACATATCAGCCCCATGTCCTCAGCAAAGCCTGCAGTTTGAGAAAAGCCATTTGAGGGATGATTGTGATACTGTGTGAGCAGATGCAGCAGGAGGGGAATTTCAGAAATCACTGTGGATCTGGAAACAAGTTGGCTGTGATAAAATGGAGTTTGGAAGTGAGTTAGATGGTATTTAAAACAGTCGGTATGGAAAAGCCAAGGTGCAGAAGGAGGGCGTGGAGGTGGCTGGCCTTCCGCAGCGTGTGCTGGTAAACTGCTTCGCGACCAAGGATGGGAGGCTGGATCCCCCAGGTTTTAAGCTCAACAAACTGTTCTCCCACTTTCACCACAATGTGATATTCCAGGGTTTGTGTTTCCACATTCTTCAGATGGGTCCTCACTAGGGGACTTGAAAGAGTTGACAAGCCTTTGAAGATAATGTGAGGAGGGCAGTCCTGACCGTGATTGCTTCTGCTGAACACAGACTTCAGAGATCCTCTCACAAGGAGACTAGAGGCATCCAGTGTGTCCTGGCTCTCCCCTGAAATTGATACCCCTCAACACAGGGGAGCACAGGATAAGGTAGGAGAGCCCTGGGAGGGAGCAGGAGGCAGCACAGAGTCAGGGCCAGCAGAAATCCAGAAATACAGGTTCTTAGAGTAAGAAGAAAATCCAAAACAGAGGTGGTCTTCACCAAACCTGTGGGTGCAGGCAGCTTGGGGGGATGGGAAGGCTCCCCTCTGGTTTGCTGAGAGACATCTTGGTGATTTTAAGAAATGCAGATTCCGCTATTGGGCAAGTGCTAAGTCTGAGCAGAAGGAGATCTGGATCATATGTAGCCAGCAGTGGGGAGAAGCGTTTACCTCTAAGAGGCTGCGGTCAGTGAGGGCCAGGAAGGAGAGCCATGGGTACAGCGGCTGCTCTGCATGGACGGACTGCGTGGAGGCCAGAGACTCCCGCCCACCCACTCCATCCCTACCCCGGCCCCCAATCTCCCTTTTATTTCCTTTTAATTGGTGTCTCCCAAATCCAAAAGCCACTTTTGCCCACCCCAAGTCCTGACTGGGATCCCCTGTGAGACCATGGTGTGGACCTACTGGGAGAACTGAGTAGGATAGAGCTTCCCTTTGAAACTGGACATTTGAGCTCAACATGCTTGCTGTGGGTGTGGGAGAGGCCAAGTAGGAGAGATGCCATCAGTCTGATGACAATCTTGCAGCCAGCAGCGCCCCAACCAAGAGCAGAGCTCCAGGTGGCCATGTCACCCATGCTCAGAAGCATGGGAGGACTGACCCCCACAGCCTGACACCTGGCACACACACCCAGCATGGGGCCTGAGGCCCTGAGGGCACAGGGCAGGGTGCAATCCAGGTTGTCACCCCCACAACAAGATTCAGGGTTATGGAGGGTGAATTTCACTCCGTAGAGGACAATGGTTTCCTCACTTCTGGCCGGGGCAGGAGGGGTGGAGCTCAGTATAGAAAGTCCTCTAAGAATTTGACTTTTTTGGGTCACAGCAGAGATGGGATGCACTGCACAACAAACCTCCTTGAAGCTGTGGATTCTAAAATTGAAGCTAATTTAAAAATTCCTAGAATCAAATGAAAGTGGAAACACAACATTCCAGAATCTGTAGCCCAGCAAAGGCAGTTCCAAGATGGACGGTTATAGCTAAGACTGCCTCTATAAAACCAACAACCAAACAAGTCAGGAAGGTCTCCAGTAAATAGCCTAATAATGCATTTCAAGGTCTGAGAAAAATAAGAACAAACCAATAACAAATACAATCAAAGAATCAGAAGTAAAAATAATGAAATAGAGGCTAAAAGAGCAATACAAAGGATGAAAGAAATAGGTGATTCTTTGGAAAGATTAATGAGATTCTTGGCAAGACCAACCAAAGAAAGAGACGATCCAATTTATTACAATTAGAGATGAAAAGAGGAACATTATAAACGACACCACTGAAATCCAGAGGATCATGAGGGGTTATTTTGAAAAAAAAAATATTCCAATATGTTAGGAGAAATGAATAAATTTCTAGGCAAATATGGCCTGCCAAAACTGAACCAAGAGAATAGAAATCTCCGTTGACCAATAACAAACAATGAAATTGAAGCAATGATAAGAAGCCTCCCAAGAAAGAAAAGCCCACAACCAAAGGTCTCAACACTGAACTTTACAGATCTTTAAAGGAGAACTAGCCCATGAAATAGGAAGGGAGAGAGTGCTTTCAAATTCATTCTACGTAAAGCCAGCATTACCCTGATACCAAAACTTTATAAGGACTCCTTAGGGGAAAAATTATAGTCCACTGTCTGTGACAAATATAGGTGTAAAACTCCTTAATAAAATACTGGCAAACCAAATTCAACAACACATGCAGACCATGCACCTTGATGAAGTTAGTTTTATTCCAGGCATGTGAGGATGGTTCAGCATGTGCAAATCAATAAACATAATGAATAAATAAATAAGGACAAAAGTCACATGGTCATTTCAAAAGATGTGGGAAAAGTCTTTAACAAATTTCTACCCTGCTTTATGATAAAACCCTAAAGAAACTATGAATAGATGGAACTTAAGCTAAAAAAGTGTGTATATGACAAACCCCGAGCCAGAATCACCTGATGGGAAACACCTGAAAGCACTTTCTCTAAAACCAGAAAGAAGGCAGGAACATCCACACTCACCATTTCTGTTTAATATAGTGCTTGGAGTTTTAGTCAGAGTTACTAGACGAGAGAAAGGAATAAAATGAATTCAAACAAGAAAGGAAGAAGTCAGATTATCCTTAAAATCCTACACTTAGAAATCCTATCTCTTCCACTAGAAGTCTTCTAGATCTGATAAACAAATTCAGCAAAATAGAAGAATACAAAACCAGCATGCAAAAGCTAATATAAAGCTAAGTTTCTTTATACACGAATAACGAATTTGCTGAGAAAGAAATCAGGAAAAAAAATCAATTCATAATAGTTTAAGAAAAAAATCCTAGGAATAAGCCTAATCAAGAAGATAAAGGCTTCCCCAATGAAAACTTCAGAGCACCAAAGACAGTAATCAAAGAAGGCCCTAGAAAATAGAAAGACCTCCATATCCCTGGATAGGCAGAATTAATATTGTTAAATTGGCCAGACTAAAGGGAATCTCCAAATACTGGTGATATTCTTCACAGAACTGGAAAAAGCAATCCTGAAATTCTGATGGAAAAACAAACAAACAAAAAAAGAAACCTAGAATCACCCAAGGAATCCTGAGCATAAAGCATGGTGCAGGAGACATCCCAACCCTGACTTCAAACTGTATGTCCTGGGCCATAGTAACAAAACCAGCACAGTGCTGGCATAAAAACAGACATGTCGACCAGTAGAACAGGAGGAATACCCAAAGACAAACATCATCTGATGTTTGACAGAGATGCCAAAACCACACTTGGGGGAAATGACAACCTCTTTATCAAATGGTTGTGGGAAAACTGGGTCTCTCCATGTACAAGAATGAAACTAGATTCCTATCGCTCACCCTGCACAAAGGTCAATTCAGTGTGGGTCAAAAGACTAAGTATAAGATCAGAAACTTTGCAACTCTTAGAAGAAAATATAGGGGAAACCTTCAACATATAGGCTCAAGAAAAAATTTCCTGAACAGATCTCTCATAGCTCAGGAAATTATAGCGAAAATTAATAAATAGGATGGCAGCAAATTAAAAAACTTCTGTACAACAAAGGAAATGATGAACAGAGTGAAGAGGCAACTTACTGAATGAGGGAAGATGTTTAACAGCTACTCTTCTGAAAAAAAATCAATATACAGAATATATAAAATACCCCCAAAATTCAAAACAACAACAAAACATGTTGAATAGTCCAATCAATATAGGGCCAAATGAACTGAACAGACCCCTTTTCAAAGCAGAAATACAAAGGACGAAAAATTATATGAAAACTGTTTAATATCTTTATCAGGAAGACATGAACCACATCTGCACTGAAATCCCATCTCATACCACTCAGAACGGCAGTCATCAAGAATACAAACAACAATAAATACTGTGGGGACATGGGGAAGAACTCGTGTGTTGTCGGTGGGAGTGTATTTGTTATGTTCTATGGAGATCCAAAGGGTGGTCCCTCGAAAAACCAAATAGAACTCCCATCAGATCCAACTGTAGCACTCCTTAGCCAAAAATTGACTCCACAGATAAATGCATACCAATGTGGGTCACCACACAAGTCACAAGAGCCAAGTTATGGACCCAATGTAGGTGTCCATCAACAGATGAACGGATAACGAAAATGTGGGGTACATGAACATGGAGTTTTATTCAGTCACCAAAAAAGAATGAAATGATGTCATTTGCAGAAAACCCGATGGAACTAGAGAGCATCATGTTAAGTGAAATAAACCAGACACAGAAAGACAAGTCTTACAGGTTTTCTTTCATATGTGGAAGCTAGTGGGGAAAACAGGGAGGATATCGTGAAAGTGGAAGGCAGAAGGGAGACCATTGTGGCAGAGGGAGGAGTTGGGGAAGGAGGGGGATGGCAAGGGGGGCACCAGAGACTGAATGTGATCAAATAATGTCACATGCCTCTACCAACATACCAGAATGAAACCCCATTCTGCATGATTAATATGCACCAATTAAGTAAATAAACTATTTAACAAAATGAAACACTGAGGTAAGAAAGTAAACTAGAGCCACAGTTAAATCTCACCTTGCAGAGGTCAGAACCAGGTTTCCCATCCAGCAGCTCCACTTCTGTTGTCACTGTGGATGTTTGTGTTTTCCATCTCTTCTTTTTCTGCCTTGGCTTCTTATCTCTTACCCCAAATTCTCAGGTAGTGTGTGTGGGTAGAGATCAGGACAAGAGATTTTAAAAGAACGCTATTTTTCAAGCCTGTTAACCACCCCCCCCCCAATACAAGTCCTGCTTGCAAGAAGAAGAGAAGGAATAGACCAGTGGGGCGCAGGCCTTCTGGTTCAAGGATCCTGGTGACATCGTGGAAATACCAGCCCCTGCTTGACCTTCTAGGACTGGAGCAACTTCTTGAGCTGTGTGGCCCCCAGTGGTTACGCCCTATAACTGCAACCTGAGCTGGCTGGCCCTGAACAATGGACCAGGGACCTTCTGCTCTGGCAGTTGATTCACAGGAGAAGAGATGCCAGGAGACGAAGAGAGAGACCTCCCTGAAACCCAGCTCACAGAAAGAAAAAAAAAAGAATGGGTCAAATTTTATATCTGCAGGGCCTGAGCTTACTGGTCCCTCAAATGAGCTTGTCCCCCTCCTTCTGAGTAAGTCCCATTAACCCTCTGAAGATACATCCTCGGTGAAATGTTCTTGGACAGTTCACCTCTTACGACAGGTGCAGCTACACCAGAACCTCTGCTCGTGGTCTGAAGGAAGGAACCGCTGGGTGAGTTTAAAACTTTGCAGTGTGGGGAGTTCAACACAAAGAACTGGGAAAAGCCGACCTTTGAGACTTGCAGCCTCTTGCTCAGAAGAGATGTTTTCAAGACCCTCATGTTGATTAAGTGAGGGCTTTGAGTTATGCTCTCACTGTGGTGCCAGGCTGCACACTACAGCTTCTGGGCAGGAGCTTAGGTCCTGGTGGACAGACAGAGGCAGGACACCCGGTGGATAGCAGGAAATCACACTCCAAGTAAATGCCTCCACACAGCCATGAATCAGAGGGCACATCTGTGAAAACCCATCCAGAGTTGTTGGTGAAGTGCTACCCTCTCTAAACTATATTTGGGTGAATTTCTAAATTTTATATGAGTAAAGAGACTTTTAAAACTATGTGATTATTTAGTATCTTTTCCCGATTCTAAAAACTGTATGATTTTATTCTTAAAAATATTGCAAAGAATAGCTCAAATAAAAGACTTAAAATTCCAAAATGTACCACTCAGAATCAGTACGGTTCTTATGTAGTGAATAAATTATCCTTAAATATGTCAAAAGAAAAAATATGTCAAATGTATACTTTACAAACTCTGTTTAAGACAATGTCTCAGTTTTAATTCCTGTGTAAGTGTGTATGAGAATAAATTAATAGTTAATTATTTCTACTGAGCAGTTAACTTATTTCAATGTCAGGACTTTGAATGGAATGCTATGATGAATTTCCCATTTGCGATTTTTTTTTATACTTGTCAAATTTATTTTTAAGGAATACTTTAGAAAATAAATTGATGAGGGAGAGAAAGCGTGCATTTCAAAGGGTTCTTGATGTATTGTTAAAGCTTCTTGAGGGGACGCTGTACTAAAATCACTGGGGAAGTTTTAGAGTCTGTCCCTCCACACTCAGACAAGCCCAGGTGTTATCACGGTTGCTAATCTTGGGTATGTGCCCTTGAGTTTGCAGATATTTCCATGCACTCTAGGTGTGAGTGCCTGTCGGGTATGGGGTTTGCAGTTATTTTCCCAGTTTTCTCTTGACATTTCCTTCCTTTCCACATGGTCCTTTATGGAGAAAGTTTTTCATTTTAATGAGAATCGTTTTATGAAATGTCCTTTTATGGATTGTGTATTTGGTGTTAAGTCTAAGAACACTTTGCCTAATTCTGAGCTGGACAATTCTGAAGATTTTCCTAAAATTTTATAATGTTGCTTTATGGCAGGGCTTATTTGGGCTAATTTAGGAGGGGGACTTAGGTTGAAAATTCATTGTTTTGCAGGTAGATGCCAGAGTGCTCAGCAACTGATATTTTTAAGCATGTGTTTTGCAAACAGCAACATTATTGAGTGACTTAGTTTAGCCAGTTTTTTAGTCAGTTCATTGTGATTTTGCAGGTATAGCTTGTTTTCTTTTTTTTTTCCTAATGTTTTGATCATTTGGTGTCCTTTATGTTGTGGCTTTTATTTGCTTCTTTTTTAAATTGGTAAGTGCTTACAAACTGTTTTGAAATTTTGTTTATATTTTATTGTATCACATCATAATGAATATGACATTCTAGTTTTCTGTAATATATACTACAGAACATAATTTATTTAAATCAGAAAGACATTCCATAAGTATTTAGAAGAAAACTACCATGCACAGTTGTATACCATTGATTATAGTATGTGTGTGTTAAATCAACCTCATTGATAAAATCACTTATGTAATTTTGTATTGACAGGGGTTCTCAGCTAGCATGCTGAAGCTTTTGTCAATTAAATGGCAGCTGAACAAGACAACTCATACCATGAAGAAAGTCACCTAGGAGGAAACCTGTCCATAGTAAAACTGAGTACACCTCTCCTGCTTTGACACATCAAGTGGACACTCACTGGCACCTGCTAAGACCAGGACCATCATGCCCCATACAAACATCTGGTAGAGCTTGGGTCCCACCCATCAGCAAGACAGAACAGTGGTCTTTACTGGACTCACACCCACCCACCCACCCATCACCTGCAGCATTAGTTATAAAAGTCATATGTATTTGTTTCCAGTCATAATCACATAGCTGAGTTAAATATTATGCACATTTATAATTTTTAATCATGAAAAGAAGGCTCTTTCATAACTAAGCATTTAGTGTTAGACACACCAAACCCAACTGGAAAAAAAATAAAAATAAAGAGGTATGGAATTAAGTAGTAGCTGGATAACTTCCAAAGCCCAAGAAAGATCAGAAAATCCTACATAAAAGATACACTTGCATTATTCCAAAGTGTTTCTAAAATCTTGGTTTTTGAAAAGAAAAACAAAGGAAAAACTGTAAAAGCATATTTTATGATTATATTTTCATGATAAAAATTATAGATGTTGTTTTGTTTCAATTCTTGTGCTTCCAGGTTTTAATTTCATTTTAATAATAATAGCAAACTATTGTTTTATATAAAATATCTTGTATTTTAAGAGTTCCGATGTCATCAATCTTTTTTAATCACAATAGCAATACTTTTCTGAGTTAGCATTTGTGTTACTGATACTCTCTGTGTGTATGAATGTGTGTGTGAGTTGTGAAAGTCAGTGTGTGTGAGTGTGCTTTTAGTGTGTGAAGGCGACTATGTGTGAGTGTGGGTGAGGCTGTCTGTGTGAGCCAGTGTATGTAAATGTGTGTGCATGAGTGTGCGTGAGTGTGAAGGACTAGGCAAGCATACACGGGTGTGTGAGAGTTTGAATGTGGGTGAAAGAGTGTGTGAATCTGTGAGTTGCACAAGTGAGAGTTTGTGTGTGGATGTGTATGAGTGTGTGAGAATGTGCGTGAATGAGTCTCAGTGTGTGCAAGGGTGCATGAGTGTGTGTGTGAGTATGTTTGTGAATGAACGTTTTTCAAATTTCTGCACCCTCGCCTCCTCTTGTTCCTGAATCTCGGTATGCATGCACTTGCTCTCCTGCATTTTATGGAGGAGACAGTGAAGACAAGCCCTGAGATTTCAGCATACAGTCTGACCACTTGTTAAAGCAAATGCTTTCTTCTTAAAACAGGAGGAGATGGAGAAGTAAAATAAAACACATTTACATAATAATGTCAGAATTTTCTTTTAATGTGACCTGAGAGGTTAAAAGCCTTCCCCTGGAGAATGGCTCACAGTTCTCTGACTTGCAGATAGGAAACAAGGAGACAGAGAAGGACATCAGACCCCAGGTGGAGAAGGACAGATCAGACAGAGGAAAAGAAGCAGAAGGAGAAGATTTAAAAAACAAAACAAAAAACACCCAGGCTGGGCTGGTTGTGGCTCAGCGGTAGAGCGCTTGTCTAGCATGTGCGAGGCACTGGGTTCCATCCTCAGCACCACATATAAATAAGTAAATAAAATGAAGACCCATGAACACCTAATAATAAAAAAAAAAGCCCGCAGGCTCAGGTGCCTAAGCTGGTTTTCCTACCGGGTCAGGATGTATTCCAGCTGCTACTGTGATGCGTCCTGAGGTTCTGTGGGGCTCTTCAGGATGTGGGATTGGTGAGGAACCTTTAGGCACCCACTGAAGACCAGGTCCGTGCTGACACGCCGGGGCACAGTGGGCAGCCCCATCCCAGGAAGTCCCCCAACTATGACGTGAATGCGTCTTCTTGTGGCTCGAGTGTTCTCAGGGAAGTGACGGTTCTGGGCCTCGCTGGACAGCTGCCTCTCCTCAGGACTCTCAGCAGAATCTCACAGGCTGTAATGACATGGCGGTGTGTTTGTGCATGCACCCTTTGCTGATGCTACGGAGAGTGTGCAGTTGTGACTGTGTCCTCAGGAGTTGGTAGACACTAAGGAAGGGAGGAGGAGGGCAGGGAGGAGGAGGGCAGGGAGGAGGAGGGCAGGGAGGAGGAGGGCAGGTTTGCTGTGTTCTTATCGTTAGCCGTGGCTGGTGGAGTCCTGCACTGGGCCCTTTCTGCCTGGCTGTGTTTTGGGTAGCCTTGTTTAACTAAAGATGGCTGTTATAGTTCCAGAGTAGAAATGATCCTGTTTGCATTTCCCCAAAGATACAGGTCTTCAACTCAGAGACTGTAAATCACTAGGTATGAATAAAGCAGAAGTAATCCTTAGAACACTATTTTTGGTCCTCAGCAGACTTAGTAGGGGGAGAAAGCAGGATATCTCTAGCTCAAAATGGGAGAAGTTCTCAATTCCTATCCCTTCTTACAGGGCTTAATGAGAGTGTAGGTGTTATTTCTGCTTTCCTGAGGATTTGGATCACATCATTCTGAGAAGGAGCAGCTGTCAACAGCCCTTAGCAGGGGAACAGGAATCCTTGGACAAGAGGGAGTCCTCTCACCTCAGAACAGCCAGAGAGTAATGGGCTCTCTCTTCGGAGTCTTAACTGTCTTTAATCCTGGCCTTTACCTGGAGCCTCTGAAGGCTGGCTGCCTTCCTGGGCACACCTTCAGCAGATCTCTAAAGTCATGTTGCTCAAATCCTTTCTGCTTTTATTTAACCACTGCAGTTCTGCTACATGGTCAAGCTGTTGCTTTATAAACAGGGCACAGTAGTCTTCTTTCTGGCCTTATTTAAGAGGCAGTCCTGAGCAGAGTTTATCCCAACCTGTGCCCCAAAGGAATTAACTGGGAGACTTAAAAAAAAAAGCAAAAACAAAAAATAAATAAATACATATACACAGATGAAATAAAATAAATAAATCAAAACTACAGGAACCTAGCTTCAACTCTGAGCAGCTGAACAGGGGTGCCTGGGGAGGGCTCTAGGGACTGACATTTTCAAACAGCTCCTGCAGTCATCATCGCCTTGTCCTAATGTGGAAACACAGGCCATTGGTTTTGCTCCTTGGAGTGAGGTCTACAGGTGAACGGCACAAACAAACAAATAAATAAAACAATGATAGCATGTTTATGTGATGTGACGTGCACTGGTGTTCTAGACTGAAGGGTAAGTTCTTACAGGACACCATGCACGCTGGAGCCTACTATCCAAAGCAGAATTTCTGAGTCCCTCTCAGTATGTTGCAATAGTTACAAAATATGTGCCGAGTGATGGGTGAGTGTGCAATGCAGGATGTGGAAGAACGCCAGGGAGGGAGGGTCACGGGTCCACGCCACACAGAGCCACGACGGAGCGGCAAAGGCCTGGCCAAGGCTGTGGCTCACTCACTCAAAGAGCCTGGGCCAGTTTCATCCCCACGTCCAACTTGGCTCAGGCCTGGAGTTTGGAAGAATGCTGCTGTCTGAAACCATCACTAGGAGAAAAGAGAAACTGCTCCCTCCACCTGAGGCTTCGTTTATATTTTTTTCTGGCTCCTCTAGGAACGTGGGCCCCGAGCCCAGCCTTCCTTCCTCCCCCCATTCCTGTGTAGCTGTGGGCTCCCTCTGCTCCCTCCCACTCCTGTCCTTGTAGATGACCTTGTAGACACTTCCCATGGGGACAAGAAGACCTAAGGCCTCTCACCCCCTTCCATGCCCACCCTCTCCCAGCTTGAGTACTTGAGAGACAGCTGCTGACTGTGTCTCTTCTATCTTGAAACTAAGATTAACGCAGTCAGTGAAAGGCAGTCTCCCCTGCCTGGTCGAGGGCTGCTCCCAGGCTGGGCGTGGCTCTCAGGAGGACAACTCATACCTACAGCCATGGCCATTGTGCCTCATGGCCACACCTCAGCCTCAATGGTCAATGAACTTCAGCGCTAATCAGATCTTCACAGACAGGAAGCAAGAGTACAGAGTGGCTGCCATGTGGTAGGAGGGGACCTGGGGAAGGAGGGACCTCGTGCTGTGTGGGATCTGTCAAGAGGCTCAAGGGTGTCTGGCCCACCAGTGTCACACAGTCCGCACTTTGTTTGCAAATAAGAAGTTACTCTTGGTACCCTACCACAGGTGGAGGGTCCAGCACGATTGCTAATCAAACCTTTCCAACATTATATTTTTGGGTTCGTATTTGTTATTTTTAGTTTTAATGTGCCTTCCACAAATCAGCTAAATAGCATGGCCTCCCCAACCTCAGGCCATTTCTGAGTGTCTGCCCCATACTGGGACTGCGCTTGGCTGAGAAGCCAATCAAGAGACTCAGCCACTGGCCTGCAGGGCCTCTGAGACCCTATTGTGAACTGTCACTCATTGTCATTAGAGTCCTTTGTCTAAATTTTGAGTGCAGATATCCTATGACTGAATCCCAAAGATGAGCTTTCTGCCCTTGCTAAGTGAGGGCTGCCTGAGAAGCAAAAATTAAATCTGGCTTTTGAAATTGATAGTCTACTGTGTGGCACCCTCGGGAACAGGACTACGGCAGTTCAAGCCTGGCGCCCAAACAGACCAGGGAAAACTCTCCCCAAATTCCTCCTCCTCGATAACTGAGTTCACAGATCATTGTGTTTTCCCTTACAGTTTTAGGACATAAAGGTGCTGCATGCTATCAGGTGAGGGAGGAACAAATCAATCAACAAAACCACAGACACAGTCTGAATTCTTTCACAATCTCAGCGAAAGGAAAGAAATTCGGGAAGAAATAAACTATAAGACGGTGCTGTTCTGTGCCAGCGGAGGAACCAGGGCTGTGGGATCTTGTGCTCAAAGACTAGTGGGAACTCCACAGGGCTTTCCTTGAAGAGGACTCTCCATCACAGGTCAGCAGCGGGCTGGGTCTCCACACCCATGCCCCTCCTCTGATACCCCCGTTTATCTGCACATGGGTACACACAGGCAGGCATACATATGGTGTGTACAAGCACACGCACACACACACACACACACACACACACATGTCATACATCCAACAATAAGACCAGAGTCATATATATTATTTATGGGTGGAAATTTCCAAGGGAATAGTAATTTTTTTGCCTTGCAGCTTGTTTGACAGTATAACTGATTGGATTCATCTCAAATACACAACATGACCTTTATGATTCTGGTATTTGGAAGAGGCATTAGACCTACTCCATTGCCTTGTGGATGTGTTCTATGTGGCTACCTCTTGTGGAATGTAATTTCCCCATGAGTACATAGGCTAGCCTGTGTTTTACGATTGTCATGATGGCGTTCCACCATGTTTATTTGTTAAGCACTCTAAATCATGGTGATTGCTTCCACCCAAAGTATTTTAACTGCCTTTCTGTTACAGCGTGATGGTTCACTTATCTTTCCAAAAAGTGTTTGTCCAGCGCCTGCTGGGGCAGAGCAAAACGCTCTCGTTCACACACATCAGCTCAGGGCACATGAACTCTGTCCAGCAGAAACAGAGCAGCCTGAGGAGGGAGTCCACACCACCCCAGCAGGGGTGCCAGGGGAGAGGGGACACCATCCTGGGACCTATCACTAATGACAAAGGCACAGGAGGCTTCTGGGAGGAGGCCAGGTCCAGGCTGGTGGGCCTGGGCAGGGAGGTGGGCGGTGCCAAGGGCACAGGCAGGGCAGCAGCGTCTAGCTCCCTCCTTTCCCTTCTACTAGTGCCGAGAGCCACCTGTGCCATTAGCTGAACCACAAACATCCGAGTCTCCCCACAGCATCTGAAGATGTTCAATACAACAGAGCACAAGCTGTGTCACTTCCATTGGTGGCAATTCATGGAGTAATCGTGGGTCACTGACATCTCCAGCACTTGAGTCACACTCCACACTTACACAATAATGTGTATGTAGGTCACAGAAAGACGAACAAAATGTTCAGGTGACCAGCAGGGCTCAGGAAGGTGAACGGAGAACGAGGCAGAGAGCAGATACATACACAGGAGTCCCTGTAGGTGCTCAGATAAGGTCACCAGCAGCTGAAGAATTGGTCAGGGCCCAGAGCTGTACACACACTTATTCTCGCTAGGGTCCATCTGGAGGACAATCATTTTGAAGTGAGCCCTGTCAAGCAGGGAGATCCCATGGAGCTGATCCAGGGGACAGAGGCAGGGCGGTGCCTGTTGGCTCACGGCCCAACCACAGGATGGTCCCACGACAGCACCCGTGTGCCTCCACTTCTGCTCTTACAGGATTCAGGTGGGAAGTGTCCTCTAGTGAGACTGACAGGCCGGGTAATAGGCCGGGTTTTTCTGATATGGGGTTATATGCCCATGCATCGCTGTGCCTCTGATTTAATTTGATAAGTTCACAGGTGGCCATTTTTATTAATTTATTTCTTAGCTCATCCTTATGGTGGTGCTGGGCAGATGGTGGTGCCTGCCTATGCAAAGTGGGGAGTCCTTCCACCTTGGCACTCGCACTTAAGACGGAACAGCCCGTGGCAAACTGCTGCTTCATGAAACGGAGTCACTCAGAGCAAAACGCAGTCTGCTCTCCACAGTTAGGATGTGACTGATTCCCGCATCAGACTCCAGCCTTCGCAAGCTCTGTGGCTTGGTGGCTGAAAGGTCAACACATGCCAGTTGTAGGCAAGCTTTGGTCTGAATACCTGCCCTCCTGCTCCAGTGAGGGCAACCTGGCTCAGGGTCTCCGTTCTCTGTGTGCCTCAACCTCCCTGTCTGGACTGGGATTCTCGAGGTGACTGTCATGTGAGGATCACCAACGTGAGGTGCTGATGCTCATACAGACTGGAGCAGCCTCGGCCCATATTGAGCCCATAAAAGTACAGTGAAGAGGCTAGAAGACTTGACGACACACTGGCTAGTTGGGTTTCCACTCCTTCTTCCTTTGTCCTGAAGACACTTTTGACATCTACCCAGTGCCAGATATTGCTCTAGAACCTGGGGACGCAGCGTGACCCTGTGGCCCGTGGCCAGAGGTGTTTGTAGGCGTCAAGAGGCGCTCCACCGCCAGCCTGGGCTCAGCAGAAGAAGGGGCAACAGGAGAAGCACAGAGCGCCCCGGGGAGCAGCAGGGGGAGGGCCGAGCGGGGTGGGTGTGATGGAGGCGCTGGCTCTGCAGGTGAGGAGCAGGCGAGATGTGCTCTGCTCCACAGAAGCCTCGAGCAGTCCCATGTTTTCAGTCAACCCCGGCTGCCTGGAGCTAGGGGAACAGGCTGGAACTGGAGGCTCTGCAGTGCCAGAGCCAGAGGAGGAGGCACAGGCTTCTAATGCACCGTGCAGGCAACGGAGAGGTGAAGACATGCTTCGCAGATAAAACCTGCAGGTGACTCAAGCTCATGCTGGGCACACTTAGTCTTGGGCCAAAGTCACTTGGATACACAGGACTAAAATTCTTTTTGGCATGGATGGAGCTCAGACCACTGCTTTCTACTGGTCTCCTCCAAACTACAGAGGACTCAATAGAAGGCTGTTTGAGATCAATGCTATCTGAAAATCAAACATTTGGAATTAAATAATTGTGACATCCACACCACAAATAGTGATGATTTAGAAAATTAGAAAAGTTTTATAAGTATGTATCACCTTATTAATATTTTAATTTCTAAGAAAATTGAAACTCCATACCATTAGAAATATCTGCTGGAAGACAATTGAAAACCACACAAAAGTCCCACTCGAGCACCGTCTCTAACACAGTGGTTGTTTTCCTCCGTGACCTCCTGAGGCATTTTATTTCTTCACTCCTTCGTTCAATTGTCGAAACTTCAGTTTGCACATAAGCTATACATGTCTGCTTCCACTCCTCTTTCATGACGATCCTTGACAAAACTACTGACCTGCCCACTTTCTGCTCTGGGAACCCAAGGTCCAGAGGGGACTGATCATATCCCGAGGAGCAAGCAGCCACTCACTGGACCTCCTTTTCTGACCCAGATCTCCGCCTCCCGGGTGACCCTGCCTGCCACACACCACTGAGCCAGGCTGCCTTATGTGACTCTCTCCACCAGCTTCCGAAGTGAGCATCTCCCCTGCTGTGCCAGGCTCCAAGGACTGTCCCAACAAAGGACAGCACTGTTGGTGGCTTAGGGCAGTGGATGTGTATCCCCTCGTGGTTCCCTGGGCCAGAAGGCTGAGAGGGGCATCTGGGACTGGGAGGGAGAGCAGGTCACAAGCCTGTGTCCCGACTTCCTTGGGGTTTCCAGCCACCTTGGGTGCTCCTGGGAGCATACCCCCTCTCCGGCTTCACCTCTCCAGATGCTTCACCTTATGTGGATGGACCTCTGGTTCCAGATTCACCCTTTTAATAAGAACGGAATATCAATGGACTAAGGCTCACCATGGTGGCTTCAACTTGATTTAATTCACTACATCTGTGATGACCTACTTCCTAATGAGGACACATCACAAGACATGGGTGTTAGGAGTTTTAGGGGACACAATTCATTATCTATGATTACTCCAAAATTCAAGTAGAGGGATAAAGAAGCCTGGTTCATGATTTTGTGTTCTGACAATGTTGTGTTGGGAAAAGGTAGACGTGCTTAGCGTGGATACATCAAAACCGTTTTAAAACCATTTTAAATTAGAGGCTGATATTTGAAATTGGGCGTGGTGCAGGTGTGCGTGGATGGGTTGTGAGTGAGTGGAGCATGAGTGCTGAGCCCCAGTGTGGCACCGGTACCAAGGACCCCTCGAGGCGAGGAACGTCAGGCAAAGTCTCACTCCGTACAGGTCCTTGCTCAGAACCTGGGTTCTCCCACAGGAGAACTCAGGGAGACTGCATCCTGGATCCCAAGGACACCATGTGTTCACAAGCTGGGTTTGGGAGACAGTGAAGTCCATGGAGAAGTGAGTGCAGGTCCCACTCCCAGGGCCCAGGAAGCTGAAGAATCCTTCAAAGCAGCTTAGGCATCCCAGATACTTGAATTGAAATTGAACTGAGAGAGGAAGGGAAAGTAAGGGAGAGAAACCATGATGATCAACCGACAGGGCCTGGGAACCTACCAGGGCGGAGGAGTGGCACTGGGGAAAAACTAAGGGGCACGGTGAACCTCAGCCCGGCTGGATGTCAACCGAAACGAGAACCTGAACTCTGCACCTGGTGGCACATCTGGAGCTAGATATGGGGACAGGCTCTAGAAGACACAGCTCAGACCTGAATGCCACTCTGTGGTGACCAGTTGGTGGCTTCTGTTCCTGGTGGCTCAGGCCAGGTCTCACTGAGCCTGCCCATGGCAAACGCAGGCCCATGAGGAGAACCTCGTGCCAGGTGTGGGGCAGACTCGAGAACACTGGTTTTCCTGAACTTTGTCCTCTCACGAGGCACATTTGAACCTAAGAGAGAATCTTAGCCTTACTTAGAAAATCGTTTATTCGTAAAGCTGACTTATGGAAATAAAATAAAAGGAAAGGCATTTGGGCTAGAATCAAGTAAGATCATGATTTTTATGAAAATACTTCAATTTGGAAGAACTTCCCTTGGTAGGAGACCACTTCCTCCTCGGGACATGAGATGAAGCCTGTGAACCTCAAAGTGCAGGAGAAGCCAGTGTACCTGGCGGGATCTCAGCACAGGTGGGGGTGGAGGCCCTGGGCTGTGGCCTCTTACCCAAGTCACCTCCAAGGAAATGGGCCTCACAGCGCTGAGGGTGGCGTGACCTCTCTGAGCGGGAAGGAGCCCTGAAGCACTTTGGTGTCAGAACTGCTCTCCACATTTGGAACTACATGAGCCAGAATTTCCCTTCATCCATTTTTCTAAAGATTTATGCAGGTTCCATGAAGAAATCCACCTGACTACCTGAAAATCTCCAAGTAAATATAATGACCCATTAATGCAATGTTTCCAAATGCCCATGAACTTCTCCTTACTTTCTATTCTCAGCCTAGTCCATTGAGATATCCCCCCTGGGGCATGATCTCTGTTTCTGGGCAGTGGGGTTGCTCTTTAAATATCCAAGGGTCAGCTCTAACACCAGTGGTCAGCACCCCAGGAGAGCCCTGGGTTTGGTCGTATTTGAAGTAGATTTGCATACTCAATGAAAGTTAATCTTTTAAAAAAATAGCTAAATGCCCAAGCTCTGTTCAAGTAAACATAGGAAATGTTAACCTTGTCTGATAAAAGGGCAGCCATGTGCAGTTTCCTAGAGAACTTTCTACTGGGTTGAAAATTGTATTGGGAAAAGAAATTCTTTGAAGAAGACTCCAGAATCACCTTTTGCTTCCCACATGTACATTGCTCTCCTCAAAGATACAGGGCGACACCCTTCAGTTGTTTCTCTAGAAATAAGACTTCACGCTCCCCCTGACACCCCTCAAGAAAAAACACATCAACTAGACTTTCCGGAGACTTGAGGTGCAGGGCCATATGCAAGACACTTTGGCTCCCTGGGGTGTAAGGTCTGCCCCATCCTTTGACTCTGGTTTGAGAGCAGCCGGAGGGCACTTGGATGATGGGGGTAGGATTTGACCTGGGCTGGCGTTTGCTGACACCTGGAAAACCATTTTCCAGATACGGACTTCCAGCACTGTTTTCCCCCCCATCCCTTTCCAAGAAGTACTTTTGAGTACCAATAAAAATGTATATATATATATATATATATATATATATATATATATATATATTCATTGATTTTAGTAACACATTGTTAATATCCACATATATATTGAAAAATACACTAAATGGAATTTAAAAGATGAGATAAAATAATGATCTACAATTATCACTTGGTAGTAAATATTTTGCTGTGAGCACCATGATGCAAGGTGGTTATCAGATAGGAATCCCTGGTGCAATGGTTTGTTGTGACAATACTTTCACTGCATACAACTAACATCAGTTTATTTTTCTGCTTTTGTAGTGGCTGAAAAAGACATCTCAAAGTAATATGCAACAAGAATTCACTTTGTGTTATTAAATTAAGATAATCAGTGTTAAATCCCATATGCCAATTAAGTTAAAAAAATTGCTTTAAAAATTTTTTCCTAAGATTTTTCATCTCTTATAATGTCAATCTTGCTTTCCAAACTAATTGGAAGGTATTGTATTTTTGTATTACCAACAGATGGATTATAACCCTACTAAGATTCTATTTCAATTTTTGTAAAAAGTAGAAATAGTATTTTCAAGATTTGTAAAAGTGAATTGTTTGTTTTGTTTGAACAGGTGAATTATATTGGTTTTGGCAATAAAATCACATAGTGATAAAAATATTTCTGAACACCTGTTTTTATAATATTCTTAGCAAAAAGCAATGATTTTTTTTTAACAAAGCAAACATTACTTCAGTACTCCTCATTAAAATGTGGAGGAGCAGAGATGTTGGCTTTGCCACAGGACCTGGTGGCCTTTGTCACACTATGTCTGAAGAGCTCTCTGTAGGAGTGAACTCTTGTTGCTACCATTTTCTTCCTGGTCATTGTGCTAGTGCTGTTACTATCTTTCTAAATCTATGATTTCTCTGAGTGATCCTCTAAAACAATTGTGCTGTCAGTGGGAATATTCAGACAAAACTGGACCATATCATCTGTAAATCCATAGACAGATATGTCAACATTGACACGCCTAAACTTGATAAGGTTAAACAAGAGTGGAAGACTGTCTAAACGCCTGCCCATGATAGTTCTCATACCTTCCAGTCGCTGCCTGGTCAGCCTGTGATGGGCAGTCACGTGGTAGTTGGAAGGGTGAGGGTGCCCAGCCAATTTCATCCCAACTAAAGGAATGGATCTCACCCATTTTAAAGACAGACACATGAGCACAGCCTGTTCAGTGTTTTCCTGCAGAACCTCAATGTGCCAACCAGGGGATCCTCCCGGGGAGCCTTCTCCTTGGACTGTTACTGCTCTTCTGTGCAGCAGGACCCAGGTTTCTCATATGCTTGAGTTCATGGTTCAGAAATGGAATGAGAACTAAACTAGCTGGTCAGGACCTTTCAGCCAGACCACTGAATACTGAGCCAAGAATGGAAAATGCCTTCCATGTTTACCTCTTGTGAGTCCTCGAATCTGGATTCCTGGAACACATGGTTCTTCACTGTCCATCTTTCACTGGGTTCTTTGGTTTTCCCCATGTCCTTCTGAACAACACAGTTTTCCAGTACATGCTCAAGTCTTAGTTTCCCTTACTGATTTCCACAGAGCGTTCATTGATGTGCATGGTACTAAAGGGTTCATGATGCAGTTCCTGACTAATTCTGTGCTCTCAGTTTCCATTTCAGGCTATCAGAAGCTCTGTTCTTAGCAACACCAATGCACACCAGGTCCCCATCACAGTTTCCCACCTGATGGCATGACACAATTGCCTCTCTCTATGGACAACTAGTGTTAGCCTCTAGTTCACCCAATTCCTGTGCATTTCTACATTCATCTCAAAAAAAATACCATTACCTACCTGAAAGCATTATCTCTTCTCCACCACCACATCAGAGTGATTTTAATAACCCAGGGTGATTTTCACTAAGACTTAAACCATTTATAACCGTTTTTTCGTCTATCACCTTTCACCGGACCATGAATTTACAAGTCCAAATGGACTCATAGGAAGGCGAGAAAGTTAAATCATTTCATAGAGGACCTTTCAGCAAACTGTTTGTATTCAGATTTCATGAAACAAGAGGGTGTGTTGCTTCAATTACACTGACATCAGACTTGCTTCTAATTTTCAAGCACTCAGAGAGGGGACTGGTAGCTCTGCCATTTCTGATGTCTGGGCCTACACTGGCACATTCTCTGCAGGCTCAACTTTTACATTTCCTCCCGCTGGGGTTCCCTTGGCCATACATCACGGTGGCACCAGAGCAGGTGCCATTTCTCTTTATGAGGTCCCTTTCAAGTCTATAAGTTAGAAATCATGTTGATTCTGCTCCCCACTCCCCTCCAGCTCCTCAGCATGTCCCCCGACTGCTCCCCCATGCCTCCGCAGGGCCAAGAGGGCTTCCCAGCTTCCCGCGGGAATCTGCAAGGCTCTTAGCAGGAAGGCAGTCCAGGCCAACTGGAAAACACGCACACTTTAATTCAGGGGAATTAAGGTCAGACTTCCCCTGTATGTTCATCTGTTTCCAGAAAAAAGAATTACTTTTTTTTTTTAATAAAGAGAAGCTACTTTGGCTCTTGTGTGTAGTGGCTCCACCTTTAGGGGAAGGACACAGTCAATGATCCAAGTGACAAATACTGCCTTGTGTGAAGCACCATCTCCAGAATACAAGCCTCTACACTTTCTGGAACTCCAGCGTGAGGAAGTTCATCTTCTCACACGTTCACCTCCAGGAGAGAATGCAGATGGTCTTCGGCAGGGCATCACGGGAGAAGAAAGCACACATCCAACAGTACCTCTGTTTTCTTGTTCTGTTTGGTAGATGCAAATAATGGTGGTTGTTTGGAAGCAGTGTGGTGTGTGTGTGTGTGCATGCATGTGTATGCCTGTGTATACATCTAGGTATGAATTTATGTATGTGTGAATGCATGTGTGTATCTATGTAGGTGTGTTTGTGTATATGCATGTGAATGCATTATATAAGTGAATGCTTGGGTATGTATGTTATGTATGCATGTGTTTATGAATGGGTGTGTATCTACGTATGTGTTTATGGGTATGTACATATATGCATGCATGGTGTGTGTATATATGTGTGTTTGATATGTGTATGAGGTACATATATGTGTGCACACAGGATATATGAGTATATGTGTGCTTTGGTGCCTGCCTGTGTATGTATGATGTGGGTGTATTTGTGCAATCACAGGTGTCTATGTGTGTGTAGTATTTATGCAATTTCATGTATGATTTTCATATTCATGTGTATGCATGATGCAAATATGTATGTGCATGAGAATATATGACATGTATGTGTATACATGTATGCATGTATGTCCATGTGTGGTGGGTGTATTTTGATATATGTGATATGTCTATATGTATACATGCTTGTATATATTTTGATATATGTGATACGTCTATATGTATACATGCTTGTGTGTATTTATGTGGAAGTATGATTTGTGCATGTGTATGTGTGTACATATGCTTGTTATTTATGAATGAACATGCATGTGCACCTCTACATGCATGCATGTGTGAGGTTTGTGTGTGTGCAGATAATATAATGTTTGTGTGCATGTGTATGTGTGCTGTATATGCTTATGTGTGCCAGAAGCATGCATACATGTATGTGTACAATGTCTATATATGCATATATATTTGTGTGTATGCCCCTGCATGTGTGATGTGTGTATATGCATACACATGAACATCCATGTGTATTCAGAATATACATACATATGTATTGTACATGCATCTGTGGGTGATGTTTATATGTGCATGTGTGTGCTTGTTTGATGTGTATACATGTGTGTATATGCTGTGTTAATGTATGCATTGTATGCACACAATGTATGCACACACATGATCCTCTGTGGATGTATTATATAATCATGTATGCTATGTGTATTTTGTTCCTAGGTGCATATATGGTGTGTGTGTGCAAGAAAGTGCATGTGTGCATATTAATGCATGGTGTACAGGCGCATGTGTACTATTTATGTGTATGTTTATGCATTTGAGTATATTCTATGCATGCATGTGAGGGGGTGCACAGTTGCACTCTGCTTAAGGCCAAATCAATGTACCTATTTCTTCTACTTACATGATGAATTGGGTGAAGGGAGCAAGCCCGACAATTCACCTTGTGTCTACTGTGCACCCACCCGGCTAAGGAGCAAGGTCAAGTCATGTGTGGATACTGAAGAAATAGGCCAGGTTAGATAAGTTGCTTGGTTGTCACTATTCACAGAATGTTCCCACAGCATCACAATTTGGTCACTAAAGATGAGGGCAACTCTGGAACCCTCAGACACCAGCCCTTGGCTTATGTGCAGTCTGTGTCTAGTCCTCTTAGATCACCCAGCAGGCATTGTACCCGTGGTGTTCCTGGTAAAGAAGTTGCACCACAAAGAGGGACCATCTAGTCCAAGGTCATCCTGCCAGTATAAGGGAGAAGCAAAATTTAAGCAAAGTTAGGTCAAATGTGTATCAACCAGCAGCACTTCTCACCTGGCGGAGATGCCAGAAGTGTATTGATGCAGGAGAATGAGATGCCTCAGAAAAAGGGTGAAATGTGGGGACAGAACTGCAGTTGGGAAGGTAGTTTTGAACTTGTGAGTATGTATTGCAAATGTAATAATATAGTTTGAGAAACTACACAAAACAACTTTTCAAAGCAAGAGAAAGGAAGTCAATTTTGACAAAATATTATCAGCTAATAAGATAAAGATTTGTAAATTATGTGAAATATCATTTCATTTACCATGTCACTTTAGTATCATGGTGTAGATAGAAGGTGTGTCCCAAAAGCTCATCTGTGGGACGACGCAGGAAGTTTGGAGGTGAAAGGATTGGGTTGGGAGCCTTAACCTACTCAGGATGTCGATCCACTTGAACGGGTGAACTGGATGGTAACTGCAGGCAGGTCGGTGTGGCTGGAGGAGGTGGCATCTGGTGGTCTGCCTCTGGGTCTCTATTTGTCCTGATGAGCAGAGCTTAGTCTCTCTCTGCTTCCTGATTGTCACACATCCCAGGCAGCCTTTCTTCCCCACGCCCTTGCACCGTGACCTCCTACCTCCCCTCGGGTACAATGGAGTTGGCCGTCTGAACTGAGACCTCAGAAACCCAGTGTCAGATAAACTTCCCCTTGCCTGAAATGGTTCTTGACAGGTCTTTTCATCATCACGGTGGTATAAAAATGACTAAAGCATTTATAGATCTTCCCTTTATATTTGTATTCTCAATAGTTAACTCTTTGGAAACAAAAATGGGGTCCTATTGAAGTTTGGGTCCCTGGTACCTTTCTCTCTGGGTTATAACCCAAACATAATATAGAATTATCCCACTCTACAAAATATCATGAAATCTTTTAAGGGTGAGATAATTTATTTCAATAGAAATATGTTGGATTTGCTTGAAGATGTGGTCTTGAATTTTTATAGTAAATTCCCTGGCCTTGAAAAAAATTTCATTATATCTTTTTTATATCATTTCTCATCTGTTCATAAAGAAAATATTAATGACACATGAATCATAATTGCCTCAGTAAACCCTGTTGGTGAGTACAGTGTTCAGAAACCCAATTGGGCTCTGGGACAACGCAGGAAATGTGCTTCCCACAAACTCCACCTGAGAGAAGAGCAGGGTCCTGCAGAGGTTCAGTGACACACAGGGTACAGCCCCACCGCCACCAGGACCCTGTCTGCTTTCCCCGTCCCTCCTTCTCTTTGCAGGTCAGCCTCATTCTCTCCAAACAGCATCATCTTGAGGTTGGACACATGAGTTTTAGGAGGTGCCAAGCCTTCTGTCCCAGAGCTCTGTCTCCAGTGAAAACTCTTCCTGTCACTTGGCTTTCCTCAACTCAGAACGATCCTGGGGAGGGCTGTGACACTTTGGGCTTGGGTTCAGCACTCAGATGAGTCAGCTGCTCTCCTCATGCTGGAGGAGGATGGAGGAGAAAGGAGGGCTGAGCGCAGAACTGGGGAGTCTCACCTGTGTCCCGCAGGGCGGGCGGTGGAAACGGGATTCACTCAGTAGAATAGGTGGCTGAGAAATAAAAGCTAAGAAAAATAGGACAAGGGAAAACACTCAGGACACAGAAAGTACTTTCAAGAGCGGAGGGTTGCTGGGCGCAGGACAGGGAAGCCCGTCAGATGGATAAGCTTCTATACTCTGGCAAAATGGAGACCTCACTTTCCTTATTTATACCAGGGGATATCAAAGGCAGGGATAAGGTTTCACGGGTGGAGTCTTGCAGTCACCAGGTTGATTGGCATCTTGGCAGGTCACACCCATCCCAGGTGCTGTGTGGGATCTCTGGAGAGCCTGAGGGGGAAGTTCACCTGTATAAGGTGATCAGTCCCCGTGCAGGTACCAAAGGAGGTTCCCAAGGCCAGACTTACCCCCTCACTAGGCCACGATGCACAACATAGTCCACACATGGCCCACGGACAGCTCATGACAGGGGACAGTTTTCCCAGCCAGTTCATTGACCAGGTGATGCTCTGAAAGGAGCAAGCAGCAGCAGACCTGAAGCTGATCTTCCCCCATTTAGTCTCTGGGTCTGTGCATCTTCCTGAGAATGAGCTTCTGCCACTTAGCAACGCTTACTTTTAAAATCATGGTCCCTACATAAAAACCAGTTAGTCATTAAGTGGTCACTAGGAGGAAGAGCATTCTTTCTAGCCGTGGAGACAATTCTGTCTTCTGTTGAATGTGTTGAGAAATGCTGGGTCATTGTACAACTGGGAATAAAAGCAGAACCGAGCCATCCAGGGGATAAAAGCCCAGATGTCAGGACAGCTGAGCATGTCCAAGTCCCAGCATGCCCATTAGGAGGACAAGGTGTGGACGGGGCATTTCCTGGTGACACAGGAAGGCGACTGCCTCTCAAGGTTTACTGAGGTAAGATTCACTGAGTGCCCGCTAGCCAAGGGTCAACACAGGGCTGGAGGACTAGAAGGCCTTGGAGTCCGGTCTCTGGTACCCAAGTCCCCCCACAACTCCTCCCTGTGCTTCCCAGTGCTCTCCAGAGCACATGAGTGAAAGTGAAAAGAGGGTCAGCAGGAAGGCAGTCAGCCTCGAAGGTCAAGGGCAGGAATGAAGATACCTGTGGCAAGTAGAAGTGGGGATGGGTGTAGACCAAGGAGTGGCACTGGAGATCAGGAAGTCCCCAGGGCAGACCTCAGCTCTGAGCCACTGGTACCGCAGACCCGCACACCCAAAGAGTGCCAGCTGAAGACCAGGTGTCGGGTGGACAGTGGACACAAAACACAGAGATCACAGGAAAGGGAGATGCTGAGAGGAGTATCTGGACAGGACTTAGAAGCACAGAGAGATACAGATTAAATCAGAGCCAAGAAAATAATGTCATGTTTTGAAAGAGAGTTCCTATCTAGAAAAGCTTACAAAGACCCCTCTCGAGCCAGGGGCCGGGGGAGCTGTTCTGAGACCAGGGAAGGTGCTATGGATGACCCCCTGTGAGAGCCAAAGACAGCCAGAAAGTAGCCAGGCTGGATTCTCTGTAGCAGGGGCCACCCTGGATCAGCCAACACTCAGAAGACCACCAGACTTGTGGTCGAGCCTTGATTGATAAGACCAGGAGAATGGCAGGCTGAACCCAGCCTAAATCTCTGACTCAGGATACTGAGCTACATAAATGCTTATGTGTTTCAGTCCATTTTATGTTGCCATCACAAAATACCTGAAGCTGGGTAATTTATGAAGAAAAGAGAGTGATTTAGCTCACAGTTCCAGAGCTGGCACTAGCACCTGCTCAGCACCGGGCAAATGGGACCACAACAAGGGTACCTGCCAGAGGGAGAGGCCACATGGGATGCAAGAGCTGTCGGAGAGATTCAGCTGTCGGACTTGCTCTTTCTAAAACAACCTGCTCCCTGAGAACTAACTACACTAATCCCTCCCGAGGCAGCGCCTCCAGTGATCTGATCATCTTCCACGAGGCCCCACCCTTTAAAATTCCACCTCCTCAGCACGGCCACCCCAAGGGCCTTGGAGAGACGCCACATCCCACCACGGAGTTGTGTTCAGCCAGTAAGACGTTTGTGTTTGTGTTTTGTTGGCAAAAGTAACTGACACAGGAACCCTCTTTTGTACCTCAGGTGGCCTCTGCTGCTGTGCTGGGCACTTGCACTGGTCTCCACTGGAAATAGATATTATTCTCTTTGTGCTCCAAGTGGGGAATCTCTTAGAAGGCAAGTACTGTGCTGGACCACTTTGCTGCCCCGAGTAGGTCTGACTATGAACCTGTAGTTTCCACTCTTCTCTCACGCTTATTTTCTACCTACGTCTGTTTGTGGAAATGAGAAAGTAACCATCTGAGAGCAGGTAGAGCCCAGTTGCTACTGAGAGTCCTGTAGGAGCTGCGCGTCCCGTGAGTGATCTCCAGCTCCTGGCAGCCTGCGCAAGTCAACCGCAGCACCAGCGCTCCACGGTGAGCAAGAGGGCAGACTGGCGCTGGCGATTTTAGACTCCAGTGGATCATATGGCAGTGGGTTCCCTAAATGAAAGAATTCCCATACTTCGTGTTTGTACTTCTCAGAATCTGATCAAATTGAAATTCAGGTTCTGCCACTGAAGACCCCGAGCAGCTGCTCATCCTGAGCTCTTGGTTCAACTCCCAGGGAACTCTGCATTCGAACATGCACACACCTGCACACACCTGGAGCTCATCTGCTGTGGTGCAAGTCTTGCTGTGACAGCTAGGTGACTGCTAGGTGACAGCTGGTGACCTCTCATCACAGTGGTGGAGACACACCATGCCGTCGGGGCTATCCCCATGTGCACCAGCAGTCCTGGGTGCTGCTACCCCTGCTCTGCACTGATGTTGCGCATGTCCAAACAGTGACACCTCTCCATCTGTGAGAGCAGAGATGAGATGAGTGGCTTAGACGTCGCCTGAGTTGTGCTTCTGCATAGTCTGAGCCTGTCTGTCGGCATCAGGCCTTACATCACTTTCTCATTTCTTGATCCCACCCTTTCATGACCAGGCGGGGCAGGAGTGAATTAGGGCAGGGTGTGCAGTCTACATTTCTCACTTGTTTTGCAGCCTAAGACCCATCCATCCTTCTGAGCTCCACTTTACGAGTATAATATTAAATCCCTTTCTGGAAGGATATTTTCCAAGTTTCCATAACAAATAATAAATCAGACATACAAATGTTGTATATTATGCAACAAGTATATTATGTAACAAGTATATTATGCAACTTATATTGTCCCTTAATATTTTGAAATTTTGGAGAGGGAAGGGACCTTGCACACAAGCTTTTCAATAATTGAGAAATTTGGAACCAGAAAAGGAAAGGAGAGATGGCCATCAACCCAGATGGGGAGGGCGGTCCACAGACCTCTGACCCAGAGTCATTTCTCTCTCCAACATGCTGTCCTCTTCCCTTCCACCCTCCTGCTGGACTCCTCAGTAGAGCACGTCTTGGTAGGACACAGACAGGTGAGAAGCAAAGCTTGTTTGGCTTTGCTTCTCACCTGTCTCTCTTAAAAGGCACTGATGGAAAGACCCACTTAAAGAAGGTGTTAGCATATGGATACAGGTGTGTACTCCCCTCCCCAGTGCTACCCTGGCCAGATGACGTGCCTCACTTGGGCTAGACAGCATTGTCAAGAGACTTGCAGAACTGGAATGCTCATGTATATATTAGCGTCATCTAGGGTGACACATAAAAGGTGCCTGTCCAATATTTTGTTGATTCAACAAATGAGGATTTTTTTTTTAGTGACATAATGGGTTACTTTGTCAAAGAAACACTGCCAGATAAAATATTTACGTTTACCTCTTACGCAAGGCCATGCGGCTGGAAAGTAAAAGAATATGGAGGGATATGGAAGGACTTGGAAGCTTTGGCAGTTCCTGGTTGTGACATTTTGCTCAGAGCTCTCTTTCCAAGCCTGGTGACATGTTGCTGTAGTTTCTGATGGACACAATGGGAGAGGTAGAATGACGTGAGACATGGGGAACCAAGTCACCTGGCAGAGCAAGCCCAAACCATTCCAAAGAAGCATATTTAGCACAGCTTAGATGAACTAAAAATCGAGAATTTATAAATGTGTGTAGAAAGAGAGAATCATCAGGAAGGACACATGACACAATTAGATTAAAAACACAAAAGCTATTAAGAAATATCATATAGAGAATAAGTGCATGTAATTTGTAAAGAAAGCAAAACTACATACTGAGAGATTGATAGAAGAGTGGGCTGGGGAATGTGGCTCAAGCGGTAGCGCACTCGCCTGGCATGCATGCAGCCCGGGTTCGATCCTCAGCACCACATACAAACAAAGATGCTGTGTCTGCCGAAAACTAAAAAATAAATATTAAAAAAATTCTCTCTCTCTTTCTCTCTCAAAAAAAAAAGTAAGAAACTGACAAGAATTACACAAAAATATGCAAAAAAGAGAATCCAATAGAATCCCAAAATATAATATGTAATAATTAGCATTCCCATTACATATGTAATGGAAAATTTAAGCATGAGATTAGACCCAGTTAAAAAGAGAATTAGTAAACAGGAAAACAGGTGTCAAGAAATGGCAGTTCAAAATCTGAAAATGTAGAGTGAATAGTAAAAGCAAAAAAAAATAAAAATAAAATAAAAAAGATCAAGTTACTTAAGACTAAGATGGGAAAACCTAAATTAGACCTAGACAGAAGGCCAGAAGGAGACAATATCTGTCATAAGGTAAAGAAAAAACTCCATAGGAAAATGACATATCAGCTTAGCAAGAGGTGAATCACAATCATTTCAAAGTCAAGAACCTATACAAGAGTTAATTTTAAAAAGGTGCATACCAACACACATGTTAGTAATCTTGTAGGACTTCTGTACCAAATGGAAATTATGACCATAAACTCATTTGTAATATAGATTATTTTCAAAGAAGTAGTACAGTTATACTAAAAATTGACATATCAATAAAAAAGAATTATGGCATGAAACTTGGCATGGCCAATTAGAACTTGGTTTTCCATTTTCTTATAAAGTTAAATACAATGCCTGATATATAACCTAGTCCTTCCTGAAAGCAAGTCTCTGTATTATGACTACACAGATGTAGAAGTAGCTTTGTTAGCAATGGACAGACAATGAAATAAGCCAAATGCCTATAATGTGTATGTTTGTCAGCTTTTTGTCTCTCTGACAAGAATACTCAATGAGAAGATCTTGGAGGAGGAAAAGTTTATTCCAGCTCATGGTTTTAGAGGTTTACTCCATTGGTGATTGACTCCAGACAAAAACTTCTCAGCTTATAACAGCCAGGAAGGAGAGAGAGTGGGGTTGGGGGGAGAGAGAGAGAGAGAAGAGAGCAAGGTACCAAGGATAATGTAAATTCCAAAAGCACTTACCCAGTGACCTACTTCATCCAGCTATACCCTACCCATTACATTTACCACCCAAAATAGTAGTTTTAAAATTATTAACCACCAAGTGGATTGATCCACTAATTATGTTATAGCTCTCATGATCTAATCAGGGTCTTTGGGTGGATATAAACCATAATCATGGGTTAATACATAGCTAAATACTGTAGCAAATACACATATAATGCCTACGAACATACTATACAGGGAAGATAATGGACTAGTGATACACCCAAAACCAAGGTTAAATCTTAAAATCATTAAACCGATTGAAATAATCAAGAATAATAAAAATACATACTGTTTGATTCTATTTGATATACTTGAAAAACCTATAATGATGGAAAACAGATGGAGTGGTTCTTGAAGATGGCCTTTGAAAAAGATATGGATTGCAATCAATGAGGCCAAAGGAGTATTTGGGGTACAAAGAAAATGTTCTGGTTTTATTTGTGTTTTTGGTTTGCTTTGGTGTTTGTTTGGCTTTGCTTCTGCAGTGTTGGAGACCAGACCCAGACCTGGAGCGGCTACGTTCATGACCATGCTACCAGCAGTACCTTGATTGTGTCAATTGACTTACAGATTTAAACATGTGGCAAACTTATCCACTTGTATACTGTAAATAGAGTTACACTTTGATAATTTTACATAAAAAAAGACTTGGCTTCTTAAATAGAAAATTACAACACTGTATTGTGGGGTTTACTATGTGTATATATGTAATATATGACAACTCACACTAAATAATAAGGGAGATAAATCTATACTATTACTCAACTTCTATGATTCTTGATACTTACTAATATCAATCAACTGAATAATAAAGTTAATAAAAGTAGTAAAATACTTGAAAATAAATTTAACAAAAAGCTGTCCAGGTATCAGTCCAATAAACCAAAAATTATCATTATGAGAAAACAAAAAGCACACAAAATTAAAATAAATGAATTTTTAATTTGTATTTTCTGAAGACTAATGATATAGACTATCTCTTAATATGCTTATTGATTACCATAAACCTTCTATTACCAATTTTCTGTACAAGTCTTTTTGAGTATGTTAAGTTTTAAAAATGTTTTTATTGTTAATTTTTGAGACTCATTTATATATAACAAATACAAGATCTTATCAGATAAGCATTTTCCAATAGTTTTTTCCCAGTTTGTAGAGTTTTTAGTTTCTTAATTGTATCTTTCAAAGAGCAGAAGTTTTTAATATATTTTTATCTATTATGCTTTTCATATTTAAGAAATCTTTAAAAGTCTTCTTCAAGTTTTAGTGCTCACCTTTAAATCTGTGACTTATTTTGAGTTAATTTTATTTATGGACTAATGTAGTCATAGAAACTGCTTTATTTTTATTTTTTGCACCTTATCCAATTGTTTAGTACTTTTGGTTGAAAAGACTATCTATTCTCCATTGAGTTGGCTTTGAAAATTTGTCAAAAATAAATTGTATGTGTTTGCATCAATTTCTGGACACCCTCTTCTCCGGTGATCTAGTTGCCAGCAATTTTTCAAGAGTACAGTGCCTTGGTTATTCAGGCTTCCCAATGTGCCCTGAGTCAGGTGCTATCTACCAATTAGCTCTTCTCTCCTCTTGGTTCCTTCTCTCCCAAGGGAGTTTTAGGATGAGTTTGGGTTTAGGACTTACCATGTGAGACAGAGCAGCCTGCTGTCTAGAGCGGCTTCCCCACTGTGACAGCAAGGTCCCCTATGTGCTTTGCCCCATGCATGGTCTGACCTGAGGGCTTTCTGCCTACTGCTGAGTCTGTAAGGGTGCTCACAGCCGCTGCACTCAGCTGATTGCTGGGAGGGACCATCGGTAGATGCACAGGGTTCTCCATCTGTGTAGCTCTCTCCCATCTGGACACATCCCAAGAAGTTAAGCTGCACAGGTCTCCCAGGCTCTCCTCCTGTGCCCCCACTTAGAGAATCTGCTGCCTTCCATCTCGGTCCTCTTTGCTGCTCCCTGACTCTGAAGCTTGCTCAAGGCAGTAAGCTTGGGGACCCTGGGCTCACCTGTTTGCTGTCTCAGGGATCGCTGTCCTGACCCACCTGGTATATGGTGTCTTGAAAACATTGTTGTATGAAATATGCCCACATTTTTCCCACATAACACTGATTCCTGCTATTCCATCTTAGTCAGACATGAAAGTCCAAAATTCAAATTTTCAAATATTTTATTTTTATATTCATGTTCCCAAGGATCCATGGTAGTCTTATGAAACTTGGAGTAATTTTTTGGTAATTAAATGTAGTAAAAACAGCAAAGTTTTACTGAGCACTGAATTTGAGTCAGGACTGCTCTGAGTGCTTTACCTATATTAAATCATTGAATCTGAACTATTACGAGCCCATTTTTGGTTGGAAGAATGGGGGCACCAATATTGCACTCTCAGATCTTTCATGGCTCTATATACAAAGCCCACTCTCAACAGAGGCTTCCTGGCCTCCAATACCAGCTGTATAACCACGACATTACAGTATGCTAAGGGTTTCACTTGGTTTTAGCTTTAAAAATAATACAGATTCCCTGAAAACGTAGAAGAAAACTGATAATTTTGCCAAAACAAAGTTGTTTTGATAGTCCAGCCTGAATTTTTTTGAAACCTGAGCGAATGAGCACACAGTTTGTGTGTTTGTTTTTGGAAAAAAATATGCATGAGATTCTATAAAATACTAGCTTAACTGCTGCCAGTGTACTCTGCTTTTCTGACCTTGATTTTGAATCCCTCTCCCTTTTTTCGTCTCCCTCTCCCTCTGTTCCTCCATCCCTCTTCCTTTTTCTCTCTTTCAATTTGTATGCTTATTTCATTCCCAAGTTAGTGCCCAAATTGACAATCTTATGCAAAAAAAAAAAAAAAAAAAGAAAAGAAAAGTAGGAAGGAAGAGGAGAAGGGAGGCGGGAGGAAGGAAGGAAGAAAAAACTCATTTTACAAAGTCAATGTCAAGATTCTGGCGTTGCGGCTCCCTGCAGCCCCTCCCCCACCGTCAGGCCAGCAGCTTGCCAACACGTTCGTATTCTCGGCTGGGGAAGTATTGCCACAGCTCAGGTACCCACTGGGCTTTTCTTTGCTTTTGACAGAAGTATACAGAGTTTATGTAGAAAGAAAGAAAAATGAAAGGTTTTTCTGAATTTCTAACATAAAATGTTGGGCTTTTTCAATGTCGCCCTCACGCCGGAGCTTCTTATAGAGAAACCTGGTGATATCCTCTGCAAACAAAGGAAGCTTTTGACGGAGCTCTTAATATGAAGGTCAAGGTTTTATTTATATTCACATTCAATTCAAAAAGAATAAAAAATCAATACAGATATGAAGCTGACATACATTGTCCATAAGCCTTGGTGTTTGTAATGTGACAGACACACGTGCACAAAAGGAACCCTCTGCACAAGAATGTGGTTCACAGACCTTCAGAGTTTAGGACCAGGTCCAGGATATAGAATTGGTGCTTTTTGTGCTTGGCTATTTTTATACACTCCGATTTATTGATTGCTCTCTGTTGAATTTATTAAATTAAGAGCTTTATGAATTACAGAGCCTTCCAATGCTGCTCCCCATTCCTCTCAGGCACATGCTCGGTACCGAGGGCAGAGGGCTGTGCTGTGTGTATTTAATGAGACAGAGTTACCACACTAGGACGCTGCATGGTTGAAGAAGCCGGTGATAATGCCTGGCCGTGGTAGATTGGGCTCTAACAGCAGTGGCAGGAAAAGGCCAAGGCCTCTCGCTGGTCACATGTTCAGCTGCAATGACATCTTTCAGACTATACCTGAATGGTCCATTAAGCATATTGAAAATGAGACAGAATCCCTCAGCCAGACAGAATTCTTCACCCCCCTTTCATCCTTGGATTCCTACTACTACAAAGAATCTTAAGGATATTGTAAGAGTTTTCTATATGTCCCTGGATTTGCTTTCTTCTGCTCTTTCCGCCTCAAACCTCAAAGTAATGCTATTTATTTAAATTAGACATGCTCTGTACACAGAGCCTTGGGGACACATGAATAGCGTGTCTGAAGCATATTTGTGCTGCTTTTCTTAAATCGTATTTTTACAATATACTTATTTATTTTTTAATTGACAAATAAAATTGTATATTGTGGTATACACAGAGTCTTGATACGTGAGTGTATATGGAAGTGTTAAATCAAGCTCATGGACATGTATGTTACCTCACATGTCATATTTTGTTCGTGGTGAGAACGCCTAAGATCTACTGTCAGCAATTTTCACTCATATAGTATCTTGCTATTAGCTATAGTCATTATATTGTACAGCAGAGCTCTTGAAATTATTCCTCTTGCCTAACTGAAATTTTGCACCTTTGACCAAGTCCTCTTGAATCCAGCCTCCCCAGCCCCTGGCTGAAATAGTATTTGCATTGTTTGGATAATTGTGTGTGTGTGTGTGTGTGTGTGTACCTACAAACGTGGGTGCACAAAAGGACAGGCATGAAATTTTCAGGTAGCTGTTCAAACTAAGAACAGCAGATTTTGTGACGTCTTGGGGTCACAGTACAAACAGAAGAGGGGTCTCCTGGGAGGAAAGCCTACCAGTTGCAGGGGGAGGTGGGGAAAGCCTCCTCTTTCCCTGGGAAAATGGGTGGCTGGAGGACAGCACTGTCCTGCACGGCGTCTTCCTAGCTGTCCTTTGCCACACACTGTCCTGTGCCCAACCCTGCCCTGAGGAAAGCAGAGCAGAATGCAGAGGAGGCCGTAGAGGTCCATAAGGTTCTGACCCCCTAGGCCTCCATGACAGGCTTGTGGAGGCCACACAGGTCAAGTCCAGAGAAGGCAGAATCGAAGTCCCTTATCCCTGCTGATCCCCAGTGGGAAATAAACTAGAATCCGAGCAGAAGGTAATAAAATAAGGAAAGCCACCTAATCTTCCCCCATTTATTGACACAGATAAGAATCAGGTGTCATGAACTTTCTGTTGCAGATTCTACCGTGATGATCTGAGCTGAGCTGCAGCCATTACAGCAGGGTGGAAGGCCAGGGTGGGTGAAGGGGTGCAGAACAATGGGACTCCAGTGAGCAAGCGAGCGGCAGATACTGAGATAATTGCATCCTTAGAAGAACTGTTACATGTCATTATAAAATAACAAATTTGTAGCATCATAAAATACGTAACATGAGTTGTGGAGACTATAAAGTATGTAAAGATAAATTTTAAATTCTAAAACCTCGCTTTTCAGGGAAAAAAAGCTAATAATAATACATTGGTTTAGTTATTTCTAACTTAGCAACTTCTTTCTCCACTCATTAAAATCCGTTTTATTATGATCTCAATTACACTGAACACACATTTTTGTGCTTTGCTTTTCACAGAGCATTATATTGTGAATAATTCCTAGTTTACACACTTTTAATGAGCATCCACTTTCAGAGACTGTATTTCATTCTATCCTTTGGTTAAAGATACTATTTTCACCATTATTCTTTAACTGGGTTTTTCTTTTTTTTCTGATAACTATGACATGTCTTCATCTCATGAAATTTAATATTTAAGACTTAATACATACAATACTGCTATGTTTGGATGTGGCACCCTAGTCTAAAACCTCACATGTGAGACAATGCGAGAAAGCTCAGAGAAAAAATGCTTGGGTTACAAAAGCTTTAACCCAATCAGTGAATTACTCACCGGATGGGATTAATTAGGTGAAGACTGAAGGCAGGTGGGGTTGTGGCTGGAGAAGGTGGAGCATTGGGGGCGGGCGTGGCTTTGGGGTACATATTTGTACCTGGCAGGTGCTCTCTCTCTGCTTCCTGGTCATCATGAGATCTGCTTCCCTCCACCATGCTCCTGGTCATCATGAGATCTGCTTCCCTCCACCATGCTCTTCTGCTGTGATGTTTCCTCTCACCTCAACCCAAGGAATGGAGCCAGCCTTCTATGGACTGAGACATTTGACTCTGTGAGCCTCAAATAAACTTTCCATCCTCTGCAATTGTTCTAGTTGGGTCTTCAGTGGCAAAATACCTGAGGAAAACAAGTGCTAGATTCTTTTTGTAAATTTTTTCTAATTCGTGCTTCTACAGTATTTGCCATGGACTCTTTATGCTCATATGTATTATCATTATTGCATTTTTAACTTGAACAATTAAAATTTCATATATCTGTGGTGTACAAGATGTTTTGACATATGGATTATAGAATGGCTAAATCAAACTAATTGATATATACTTTATTTTCCATTATTAACATTTTTGGTAGTAAGAACATTCAAAACTACTCTGTACGTGTGTGTGTGTGTGTGTGTACATACATACCACAAACATAAACTTTTTAACTTTAGTTTTGCTTTTGGACAAAAATTATAAACACAATTTTAGACCTGTAGCACCTTTAAACATCATTGAATTTGAAACTATCATCAACACATGTTAATTTGTACTTGTGGGAAAGTTATCCAACCTGTCTTCATCTCCCTATTGGTGCTTAATGGGTTTTACACAGTATTACTGGGAAGATTAAATGGGTTTATGTGTACTAAGTGCCACAAGATAAGTCCCCAAAATGTTACAGTTTGATGGTAATTTTCTCCACAGATTAGGAAATTGAGGGCCACAGAAGCTAAATAATTTTCTTAAGAGCATGCTGTCCACAAGTGGAAACCTTTCTGAACACTCTGGTGTTTTCTCTATTCCACTTCATAAAATGTGTAGTAGACCAAAGCGTAGTTCCTCTCAGCAGCCTGGCTCAGTGCTGATTCAGTTAACAAACAACTGATTCCTCTTGCAATGCCACACCCGCCTTTGTTTTGAGGAGCTCACAACTTTTGTAGTTTTCACATTTTCATCCTTAAAAAAGCATTAATGATGATGGAAATAATGGTGAAGAAAAGAACACCCCCCAAATTGCTGTGATAATTCAGGGACTATGCACCACAATGCAGCCCATAGTAAACAGCCGTAGCTGCTGCTTTCCTTTTGACACAGGACCTGGTTTCTTCCTGTGGACTCAGGGGGTGCCAAAGTCCTACCAGCCTGACGCACCAGCACAGGCCATTCAGAGGCAAAGCTGCGATCTACAACCCCCAGGTGATTTTCCTGTTGGTCTTACAATTGCATGACATTTTCCATTATCTTTTGCAGCATGCAGGGGCCACAGACCACATTCTGACCAAAAGACAAAGTTAGAATTGCAACGCATACATTTCAGTTTGCCCAGAACACTCATTATTAATGCCTGTTTTCCTGGCATTACTATTAACAGGATGCTTTTTAGCTCTCAAAGTGTCTCAGTTTGGATAATATATAGTATGATCATTCTAGATATACAACCACTTCCAGGCTGAGCACTACGACTTCCCATATTTCCTTTCCACTGACTCTCTCCATATCTGCAGGCCAAGTGAGTTTGGTCCTGTGGGTACCTCTGATGCATCAGGAGATGGTAACGATGATCCTGGGTCCATGGATGACCATGTGGAGCAGCCTCCCTTCCCAGACGACACTGGACTACAACATGAGTATAGATGGGACTATTTTTTGTTGAGCTTCTGAAATCTGAGGATTCCTTTCGCAGCAGCTATTGCTTGTTGAGTCATTACACGTATCTATGAGTAGGGCAGTATGGAGATACATGAGGATTTACAGTCAAATGATATAATAAAAATCTAGGAAGATTGATACATACCCACAGGAAGTTTAAGAAAGAAGTATACAAATAATACAGTCACGTGTTTATCTTAGTTTGGTTTACTTTTAAGTCATTCAGTATGCCTTTCTAAATTTTCTTAAGAATAAATATTTCAGCTATACATAGTCAGGCAAAAATTTTGTGTCATTTAGGAATTTCATTTTACCTTAAATTCCACAATTTCTTTCATTACTATGCTGTGAGCTTGATAATGATGATTTTAAGATATCATTTGGCCTCATATACCTTTGCATAAAATGGAATTTTATTTATTTGAATTTAATACAAAGAAAGCTGCAGTATTACCGACTCTCTTAACTAGCCAGCCATAAGCATTCTGTGGTAAACTCTTTTGAAACTAAAATGCCTTTCAAAGTTTCATAAGGCAAAATAAGTAAAATTTATACATAAATACAGATGCAAAAAGATATGCCTTCAATTAAACCAGCAACTGCATCAGAACACTTACAAGCTATGTGTTAAAGATTTCAATCCCAACATGTGTCACTGTGGCTGTATTTCTACTACCAGTATTTCTACTGGTGAAATTAGGGATGCACTGAGTCCTGAACGCAGTAATTGTCCAGCCTAATTTCCTAGCACTCTGACCAGAGAAGTGCTTTGCTAAGGGCACTTGGTCAAGGTATGCCCAAGCCAGGGAAAGGCCCTCTGTCTCTTGGCACTGACCTGGGCTCTTCTTCATCATCCTCAGTAACTGTCCAGGTCATCCTCCTGCTTGATATCACACAACACTACATTTTTTGGGGGGTGGCGGGCTATTGGGGATTGAACTCAGGGGTACTCAACCACTGAGCCACATCCCCAGCCCTATTTTGTACTTTTTTAGACACTACATTGCTTAGCGTCTTGCTTAGTTGCTGAGGCTGGCTTTGAACTCAAGATCTTCATGCCTCAGCCTCCCCAGCTGCTGGGATTATAAATGAGTGCCCAGCTAACGCTGCATTTTGAGAAGATGTATTTAGGTACTATTCATTCTGTCATTTCTGCAGTCCTGTAGGATAAATATGTGCTTGCTAACTTTACATGCCAATTTGACTGGGCTATTGGAGGCCTAGGTAACTGGAGAACATAGTCTCTGGGAGGATCTCTGAACAGGAGCATGAGAATGTCCAACTGGTCCCATGTGAATGGCCAGAAAAGAGCAAAGGTGACTTCCCTCCTACATCCGCCATCCACAACTGCCCAGGGACCCCACAGTGCCTGGACCTCAGGCCTTCAGACCTGGACCAAATGACATGTGGCTCTCCTGGTTTTCTAGCACTCACATACAAATTATGGAACGTCTGAGCCTCCCACTGCGTGAGTGGATTCCTGTAACAGAAGCCCTATGAATGTGATCTCTCTGTGCATTTGCTGCTGGCTCCGTTTCTCTGTGGAATCCTGAGACTGCACTGTTACCCAGTTTCTACTGAAGAGACACCAGGACAGCTGCCTGCAAGACGTGCCTGTGACAAACGCAGGTATTTCCAGGTGACAGGGTGGGCATGCGAGGCCAAGCTCCCTGCACTGGTTCCATGGTATTCCCTGTATGTCACCATGCCCTTCCTGTGGCCATTCCCGGTGCCTACCAGCCCTAACCTCACTCACTGATTCAAACATGATAATCTGGACTTCAGCCAAGGTGGGCGATCATCTTCCAGGTCAGGATTTGCAGAAGAGAGGGGTCCAGGTAGACCTCTCCATCGCCCTGATCCAAGAACAACACTGCCAATACCTTTTCATGATGTGGGCTCTGGCTGTTTTGTTACACAAACCGGAAATAGAGCCCTTTCTTTGAGTCAATTCCTGATGAGGAGGAGTCCGTGGGTGTCTAAGGAGTGGACTGGGGGTGAGCGTACCTCCCTCCTGCCTTCCATGGCTGCCGGGAAACGTGGGCAAAAGCATCTTGCGCTGCACTGCTCGCCCTCACCTCATTAAAATTAATGGCCACGAGGGTCGGACGGTGGGCGACGGGAGTCTTTGTGAGGCTTATGAACAATTTTTCCTGTTGTGCCTCTGAAGGTGAATCCACAGCTAAATAATTCATGGTGATATTACAGAAGCAGTTGTATTTCTATTTCCTTTATTATGAAGGAAGAAGGGATTTAAAAGAAAAAAAAACGGTAAGAGCTCAAGGAAAAAGCCATCGATATTTTTTTTTTAAGAAAAGTTACATGCTTCATTGGAAACAACGAAATAATAAAAACGAAGTTTGATTGACTGCTAGATTGATAAATGTGTTCATGTCAAATGACTAGTTCTACACAGTTATGGAGAAATTTTAATTCCCAAAAGTCAAGATACAAAGGAGTACATGTGAAATTTCAGCACTAGAAACCCTGGAAATTTTTCATCTTGGGGTAACATGAATTGGGCAGATCCATAAGAAATGAGGGAACTTGAACTACTTCAGCTCTACCAGACACAGATTCTGCCCACCATGCACGGCGTAGGGCCAGCGCTGGGTCGAGTGTCTGTGGGTCAACCATTCTGAAGGACGTTCCCTGCCCATGCTCTTATTTAACTCCTACAGTGATGCTACACATTGGGAGTACCACTGTGAGCATCGCCTTTGGTGAGGGTGCCCACGGGGGCTCTGGCGGGTTAAGTAGCTCTCCTTGGTCAGGAAGCTTCGACCACCAGACGAGGGCTCGGGAGCCTGACACGTCATCTGAATCTGTGGCTCATCTGAGAGAGCAGGGAGGTTACAAGAGGAGCCCTTGTCCAAAGTCACTGCTTATCCAGTGGCAGACCAGGTAATGAGGCATCTGGTGGTGAAACTCATTGTCCTGTTCAGCAGGGTGACTTCTTCAGCAAAGGGCAAAACCAACTGTGAAGAGTAGGAGGTCCCCCACCCCAAGGTGCCTAACACGTTCAGTCAGCCACCGCCATCAACCGGAGAGCACAAATGGAGACTGCAGGCCCGTTCCCCACCCTCTTCTCCTCCCAACCCTGGGCTCACCGTGCCTTGACACTGTCCAGCACCTTTCAGGGAAGCCTCGCTCTCAGGTCTGTGCAGTGCCTACCACCTTCCCCCCAGCTTCACTGGTCCAAGTTCTCTGCGTTGACCCAAGCTACCCCTTGGGAACCACAACCCCGGACGAGCAAGATGCAAAACTCCAGGGCCTCACAGGGGCCCTGGGCCACACCAGCTGGAAAGGAAGTCGGGGTGTCCAGAAGTCAAGACAAAGTCCAGTGGGGTCAAGCCAGAAAGAAGTTTGGCCCAGAAGTTAGGATCACATGAATTAACACATGAGAATTCTATGAAGGTGAGAGTGAAGGGAAATGACACAGGAATGTGGATTATTCAGAGTAATTCAGACTCAAATTTCCGACTTCAGAATGCATTTTGTAAAATCCATCCTTTGTATGTTGGGAATTCTCAGAATTTCGGAACTAATTTTCATAATCAGGTTTTTTCTTATAAATCGAAAGTTGAAATGAGACATTATTAGTCGTCCGATAGGTCCTTGTGTTGTGCATACGACGCTAGACCCGATTTTGCTGGAGATGGAAAGTGAAGTGGCTGAGTCCTGTGCTCCCGACTTTTGGTGGGATGGCATCTGTGCCTGTCTCCTTGGCATCAAGAGCTCAGCTGAAGGCACACATGTGGCTCGTGTTACCTGCTTCTGTGTGGCGCAGCAATCAGAGGTTTTACTGAGAAGAGAGAAGAGGCGTGGGTGGGAGGGGGGGAGCTTGTTTAACCTCACCTGCGTTCCCGTCCAGAACCCCGCAACGACCCACGTTGCCTTTCCCCAGAGTTCTCCTAGGCTTCTCTCCGAGATGGCTTCTCAGGATGCCCGTGTTTTCCATGGCATTGCCGGCTTCCAAGGAGTATCGCCCTGGGTGCTCTGTAAATGCTCTCACTTGGGCTGCGTCTGATGTTTTATGGCTGTTTCTGCTTAAAACACCAGAGAGGGGAAGTCCTGTTTCCGTGACATCATGGGCAGGCTGTGCACTGCCTGCAGGACTTCCCATGACGTCACTACTTGACCACCTGGTTGAGGTGGTGTGTGCTAGGTGTGTCCCCCCAAAGTCGTCCCCCCCTTTAGAAGGAAGCAGCCCGCTCATGGTCTCGACCAACACCTCCAAACCCAACCCATGCCCACAGGGATCATTCCAGGCCGCTCCCCTGCTTATCCGAAAACTCTGTCCCTTCCTGCACTGGTGTGGAAACTTCCACCAGCTGTCTGTCCATCTAATTATCCATCCCAGTCACGACCTCTGCTACAATAACCTGCCAGTACTCTGCCTTCTGCAGGGACGAAGGTGATCAACTGGGGTGCAGGTTCAAGTAGAATTCCTTTCGTTCCTCATTTTACAGATGCAGCCCATTTATGTAGCTATTACATCAGCACCCCTCACCCCACTCTCGTGAAGAAGGCATTTCACAAATTTTGTATTACACACAGATTGTTTTTGTAACATTAAATATTATATTCTGGGGTTCTTCTTTGTTTGATTTGAATGCATCACGTTTTACTACTTGACTGTATGGAGCTCAGTGAGGTCAGACAATGCATAGGTTTATGAATCCCCCTTTATGCATGAATCTGTGTCACACTTGCTATACTTATTAGCTCCAGCATTTGTTTTTTGTTCTTTATGTTTTTCACATAATCTATTGTGTCATCTGCAAACACAATAGATTATTCCTTACTTCCCAATCTTCCTGAGATTCATTTTCTTGTCTTAGTGCACTGGCTAGGACTTTCCACACAAGGTTAAGTAGGACTCACAGAAGGCAGTGTTCTTTCTTTTTCAGTAGCTAAAGGGGAAAGCCTCCTGTTTCTCACCATTGAGTATGAGGTAGCTGCAGGATTTTCTGATGTATTCTTAATCAAATGCCTTCCTAGTTTGCTTAATATTTTTATCATTCAAAGGGGTTGGATTTTGTCAAATGCTTTCACTGCATTAATTGAAATGATCATACATTATGATAACTTCTTGTGTTTATCTTGTTGATGTGAGTTACAAATTGATATTTGAAAGTTGAACAGTTCTACATACTGAGAATAATCCCCCTTGATCGTTTACATAATTTAATTTGATTCGTTAATATTTTCTTGAGAGTTCTTACCTTTATTTTATAAGAGGTATTGCTGTATAGTTTTCCCTTCTCTACTTTCTCTGTCTGATATTGAAATTAAGAAAAAAAAAATTGGCCTCATAGAATGAATGAGAAAGTTTTTCAACTATTTCTGCCTTCTGAAATGTACTGTTACGGTTTAGATATGAGGTGTCCCCAAAAAACTCATGTGAGGCAATGCAAAAATTGTTAAGAGGTAAAATGTTTGGATTGTGAGGCTTGAAACTTAATCAATGGATTGATCCATTGATATGCATTAACTGGGTGGTAAGTATAGGCAATAAGTTAGTGGTTGAAGGAAGTAGGTCGCTGAGGGTGTGCCTTTGTGGTTTATATTTTGTCCCTGGTGGGCGGAACGCTCTGTTTCCTATTGCTGTTTTCTCAGCTGCTTTCCTCCACCAGGCCCTTTCGCCATGATATTGGGCCTCACCTTCCCTCCAAAGCGAGGTAGCCATCTATGAACTGAGCCTCTGAAACTGGGAGCCAAAGTACACTTTTCCTCCTCTTATTGTTCTTGTCAGGTCTTTTGGTCATAGTGATAAAAAAGCTGACTTAAACGCGTATGGCAGAAAATCTGTGTAAATTCTTCCTTAGATGGTTGGTAGAAGTTACCAGTAAAATCACCTGCACCTACTGCTTTTTTTGTTTGTTTGTTTGTTTTGTTTAGTTTTTTAAAAGTTAATTATTTACTGATTCCATTATTTTAAAAATATTTTGCCTTAGTTGTAGTTGGAGACAACATCTATGTTTTATTTTTATGTGGTGCTGAGGATCGAACCCAGCGCCCCGCACGTGCTAGGCGAGTGCTCTACTCTGAGCCTCAGCCCCAGCCCTGATTCCATTATTATAATAAATAGAGGCCTAATCAGACTGTTTCTCATTATATGAATCTTGATAGTGTTGTGTCTTTCAACAAATTGGTCCATTTCTTCTAAGTTCTAAAATTTGCTGGCCTATAAGGTAAACAGTATTCGTTTATTATAATTTGACATATACAGGACCAGTGGAGATGCCTCCTCTTTTATTTCTGATGTTGGGGATTCCTGAATTTTGTTTCCTTTACTTGACCATTTAGGCTATTCTGTAACCAATGTTACTGATATATTCAGAGTCAGTTTTAGGTTTTGATGATTTTCTTTATTGCTTTCCCATTTTCCATATCATTTCCACTCAACTATTTCAGTGGTGATTTAGGCTCTTATTTTATTATTTCTATTCTACTGTTTGCTTTAAATTTAAATTGCTTTCTTATCCTGTTTCCTAAGGTAGAAGAGTACATTGCTGATGTTAGACTTTTTCCTCTTTTTTTCTAAAACATGAATTTAATAGAATAAATGTCACTTGAAACATCATTCCCATTGCCTCATGTAAATTCTGTAAGTTGAATTGTCTTCATCTAAGAACAACAGAATACACATTTTCTCAAGATTGTGTGGTAAAGTCACCAAAATACACCAGATTCTGGACCCTCAAATACACCTTAATAAATTTAAAGGATCAGATATCATAGAAAGTATGTTCTCAGAACAGCAACAACAAAATTAAACTGGTAATTGATAACTGACAGACAGCTGGGAAATTCCAATATACTTTGAGGTCAAACAATACACCTGTTAAGAACACAAGAAAAAAATATTTTGAAATAAAAAAAAAGACAATTCAACTTACAGAATTTACATGAAGCAATGGGAGTGGTGTTTCCAGTGACATTTATTCTATTGAAATCATGTTTCCTCTCACTTTGGCTCCATTATGAAATCTATCTGAGTGCTTTAAGGAGGAGACCAGGTGGTATATCTGAGATTTTTGTCCTTTATGAGATTGGCATTCATGGCTACAATCTCCCTTTGTCATGATTTCAGTGCATTCCATACATTTTGGTATGATATGTTTTGGCTTTCATTTTTCTTAAGATATTTTCTATTGATTTCTTCCTTGACCCATTGGTTCTTCAAAATGAACTTAATTTCCACAATATTCTCCAACTTCCCTTCTATTGTTGGTTTCTAGCTGCACCCTGCTGGGGTTGGTAAAGACATGTAATATGATTTCACTCTTACATTGGTGAGTTCTTTTGTGATCTAACGTGATCTGTACTGGTGGCTTGGAGAGAACATGCGTCGGCAGCTGTCCAAGGGTAAGTTCTAGGTGTGTTAATTAAGCTCATTGTCTTCAGTGTCGGCGGGTCCACTGTCCTGGCTGGTTTTCTGCCTAGATCCTATGTCCATTACTGGAAGTGGGGTGCGAAGGCCTCCTCTTGTATTGTATTGCTGTCCCTCCATCTTGTCAACGTGTTCTTTGAAGATGAGGTTCTGGGATATCGGTGCTGCTGTAGCTACTAGGTCCTCCTGACCCCTGGCCTTCTCTTCAGGATGTGGTAGCTTTCCTGACTTTGCTGACAGTGTGTGAGTCACATCTCTTTTGTCTTTAGATGCAGGGGCCCTGCTGGTTTCCGTGTGCGGGGCTTCCTGTCCCCACCCTGTAGCTCTCAGCCCAGGTGGACTTTTATATCTATGGAACCAAGTCCCTCCTTGGCAGCATAGGGCTGCAATGGTGTTTCTTATACATTTGGCCACTCTGTCATTCGATTGGGAAGCGTAATTCATTCCTTTTAAAGTAATTAATGATAGGAAAGTATTTATTATTGCCACTTTGTTAATTGGGGTTTTTTATTTGTTTTTGTTATTTGATCTTTTTCTCTATTGCTATCTTGCCTTGTTTTTCCTGATTTTTTTTTAATGATATGCTTTGAAGTCTTTTTGTGCATCTTAGGTAGGTTTATTCCTTGTGGGAATCATAAGACATGAAATATCTTATAGCTATTGTTTATTTTAGGCTGGTAGCAAATTTCAGTCGTATACAAAAAGTGTATTTTTACTTCTCCCTCCACACATACTTTTGCTATTAATGTCACAGTTTGCATGTTTTTATATCGGGAATCCATGAATGCATGTTTATAATCATAGTCATCTCCAATGCTTTGGACTTTTAACATTCATGCTGAGATTGAAAGTGACGTACTCACCAGTAGTGCATCACCACAATGTTCCTTACTGGATGGTATCTCTACCTTACCCAGTGAGTTTTGTGTTTTCTTATACTTTATCTTGCTCTTTATGGTGCTTCCATTTCCACTAGAGGCCTTCAGCGAGCCTTTCTTGTAAGGCAAGTCGAGTGCTGATGGATCCCCCTGCTTCTGTTTGTCTGGGAACGTCTCTGCTCCTCTTCATTGTTGAATGACAGCTTTGCTGGGTGCAGTATTCTTGGTCGCTATTTTTTTGTTTTCTTTTCTTTCGGCACTTTGGCTATGATGTTCTCTTCTGTCCTGGCCTGAAAAATTTCTTCTTAAAAATCTGAAAATAGACTTGTGGATATTTCCTTATGTACGATGAATTGATTTTTCTCTCTTTTCAATGTTCTCTTTGGTGTTGATTTTTGACAGTTTTTAGAAATATAATATTACCTTTTCATAATTTATTGGGTAGATCTTGATATACCAACATGGACCATCACCCCAGTCATGTAACCACCTGGCAAAGGAATTGGAGTCTTCTTATTGTCTCATACTGGAGCTCTCTGGTGAGTGCGTGTAGGTGGGATTCTCCACTTAGTGGCCTGAGAACTATTAGTAGTAGTAAGAAGCATTACCTAAGATAAGATCTTACAATCACTGTTACACTGGAAAGAGAAGGAAAGGAGGAAAGAAAGAAGGAAGGATAGAAAGACAAAGAAGAGTTCACTTAAATAAAGTTATACTTATGTGAAAGTTTAAGATTTGTAAAGGATAAAGCTTTAGCTTCTTCAAGCAGCTATTAAGGTCAAATTTATCATTGGCAGCATTTGGTTCCTGTGCCATTAAAGAAGGAAGAGGGAGAAATTAGAGCCTAAAACCCACCCCAGGGCCTCCCATTTTACCCGTCATGCTCTATTAGCAACATGGGGAGAGAAAGTTGGCCTGGGCTGGAGGAAGCACACCCCTGGACTGAGAGGTATTTTCTGCCCTTCACTTTTTACCCTTTGCTAAAAATGGCATATTGACTCCTTTTTGTTGTTGTTGTTGGTGGTGGTTTTTTTTTGTGTGTGTGTATGTGTGTGTGTGTGTGGTTGAACAGAATCTAACTCGGGCGGGTACCTCCCTGTGGATTAAACCTGAGTGCTGGACAAAAGCATGTCAAATTGGGAGCTCTGCTCAACAGGACAAGTTTTGGATCTGAGTGTGGCTACTGGGAATTAATCCAGCAGCACCTGTAACCCTCCATACTCCATCTATTTAGCGATGACACCCTGAAATGCTGCGATGTGGGGAAAACGGTAAGGTGGCAGCTGGGCTAAGATCAGACACCATAGCAGCATTAAACCCTACATGATAGGAGCACCCATGCTCCTGAAGGGAAGGTAAGACCAGGTGTTAGTACTGGGACTGTCGCACAAGGCTGTAAGTAGAATTGTACAGTCACACAGAGGTTGCCGGCATGGTATTTTGAGGAAGCATAGATGTTGCAAATATTCATGCACCTGTATACATTCTGGCAAGAAATGGACATGGGAGTTAAGGGGGTACAGAAGAGAGGACTAGCGAATCTGCTTCACAAAATCGGCATAAGATTAAAATGCATAGCTGAGTTGATTGTCCTATTCAGAAAACACAGACAAAGGCTCCACAAACACTGGGAAGATCATCTTAAAGTTGAAGAGGATCTTTTAACTTAATACGTAATTAGCCATTAAATTTCACCAATATATCAAAGTGATTAATATAGGTACGGATGATTCATACTTATTATTCTTGTCTCCACTATGACAGTTTCTTGGAGTTAAAGATAAAATATGGAAAGGAAAACTCTAAATTATGATTGAATTAGTTTTCCAAACAGGCTGGCAAGGTAGACTCACCAGGGACAGCATTGTTACTAAGTGCAGTAATGCCTGATTCTCTTACTCAATGCTCACTGTGTTTGACAGTTCTGATCTCATAGACATCTTCTGATGAGTGGTTTTCAGGGGTGGAGGCTGCAGAATCTCTGAGCAACCCATCTAAGCCCCTTCATGTTCCTGGCACAAAGTCAACTCTGGAACTCGTAGCTCGCCTGTACTTTCATTTCTGACAGTGTCTAGAACTGGAGTTCTTAAGGGGTGATCTCATCAAAGCCCTCAAATATATGCAAGGTAATCATCTGTGGTGTAGAAATCCTGACCAAGAAGTATCTGAACAGGCTCCAGTACATGGACAACTCTGTTTCACAAGGAAAGAAATATGGCTATTGTTCCTCCTCCATGTGTCAAATAGTTTCAAATATTGCAGGGAATATAGAACACACACACACAACTAGGAAAAAAGCACATTATTTAGAATGCTTAATTAGAACTCAGAAGTAGGGTGTAGTGGGAAAAGCACAGACCAGCTCAGAGACCTGGCTCTGTGAAGTGATTGGATCTGGATCGCAGATTCTCCTCTGAATAAATAGTTCTATTGTGAGAGTAAAATGAGACGGTCCCTGTGAAGTCCAGCCGAGCGCTGGGTGCACAGGGAGGACACTGCCCCGTTGTCCCCTCCTTCCCTGAGTTCTATATGGCATCCTTAGGCCTGATATTCCCCTTCACAGCCCAGTTTGGAAAGAAATAAGACATAGGTATTGGGATTGACAACCGGGGGTGAGGGCGTATACTGCAGATAATTCTAGGGGCAAGACTGGCTTTACAAGTGTCGAGGTGCTGGATAGCACTCCCTGCCTGATGCCCCTCACAGAGTCCCACGCAGGTGCTGGAACGTCTGACGAGGCAGTTCCATGGGAATCGGCTCGGCCCGGCAGACACACACACCGGTGAGAAGTGCTCCCACTGTCTCTGTGGAGCAGAGCAGGTTTAACCAATCCAAGGCCTAAATCTTTAGCAGAGGACGTCTCTCTCAGTAAGAGAAGTGGATCTGTTGCCCGCCAAGCAGTTAAGAGGGTCTCGTTTCTGTTTTCTGGAGGAGTAAGGAAGGCCATGCTGGCAGGTTTCCATATCTATGGACAACACTTGGAGCAGGATTCAAGCTGCCCTTACTCAGCTTCAGCGTCCTTCCTGACCCTGAAGCCAGCAGAGAGCATGACCTCCGTTCCACTCATCCATCTTGTCCCACCTCGGTCCTCACAACACTGGCCCTGACAGTGGCTGCCCACACCCCGGCCATTATCCTGCACCTTCTCCCCTCATCTCCACACCCACCCGGAGCCCTTCCACTTCTCCTCTGTCTAATCACTCTTCACGTCTCTGCTCAATCCCAGCTCCTCTCTCGTCTTCCCATAGCTCAGGATTAAGATCTTCCCACCTCTTCTTTTCCTTTTCTTCTCAGCAAACAGTACTTACAATCCATACTACATTGCAATGATTCATGATAACAGCTGCAATCGTAAAAATTGATATCTATTGAGAGCAAGCGGGGGCAGCCAGACAGGAGCTGCACCCTGTAATCCCAGCTGATCCTGAGGCTGAGGCAGCAAGATCACAGGAGCTGCACCCTGTAATCCCAGCTGATCCTGAGGCTGAGGCAGCAAGATCCTGGACAACTTAGTGAGAACCTGTCTCAAAAAAAAAGACTAAACAAGGGTTGGCAATGTAGCTCGGTGGTAGAGCACTTACCTAGCATGCTTGAGCCCTGGGTTCAACACACAATATCAGGACAACAACCAAAAAAATAAAAATAAAAAGATCTGACAGTGTATCAGGCATTATACTAAGTATTTTATGTGCATTAATATTTTATTAATTCTTCATGACTCCCTTTGACTGAAGCACACAATTTTAGGTCCATATTGAGTTAACTGAAGTTTAGAAATATTATCCATGTCCAAGGTCACAGAAGTGTGAACCCAACTCAGCAACAGAAATTACACCACCACAGCCTTGAAGGACTACTTTCTGGTCCACGTCCTCCTTCTGCAGATGAGGTAAATTGCTGTTGAGAAGAACCTCAGCAATATTACTTACATGTCAAGAAGATAGTTAAACACCTGTGTCATCCAAAAACATGTGACAGAAGTCAAGTGAATGGCAATGTGGTCTCATAATTTTTAAGTGCATTTCTTAAAGAAATGCACTATTTGGATCATTGCACCTTTGTCTCTAATGCTATATAATAATTATTTAAATAACAACACATACACTGGTAGACGGTTAATTCTGTTAATTTTGGAGACCCAAACCATTGTCTACGTTTTGTTTTGTATTGTTTCTTTTGTCAAATCAGTGTTGGAATCAGTTCCATAATTAGCAAGTTCAACCTTTATCACAATATTGACTTTTGTTACTCAAGGTTTTCTCAAATTGTTTCATTCCTCCTCGGAATAGTGAGCAAATTGAAACTATGCAAAAGAAGAAAAGAAAACCACAACCATTTAAGTCCCAATTAAACTGGTCACATGTGTGTTTATTGCCTGTCAAGGCATGGGGAGCTCTGAGAGTGAGAAGTGGCAGGGAGGTGGCCCCTGCCCACCACACAGGGTGCCCTGCTCAGAGGGAGCAAAATTCGACGTCTTTGAAGACAGCTTCTGGGCAGCTGCAAGACGTCATTTCTGTATACTAATTTATGTAGCTAGGGGAGAAGTAAATTAATCATCATTATTAATCCACCGGATCGCAAGAGTCAGACCTGAAACGCCACTCCCCGGGTGCAGGAAGGAAATCATCCTTATCGCAGAGTGCTTGCTTTCTTCAGGGTCCAGGTGCACCCATGACAGATTTTGGCAACAAGAATGGTTTTCGACCCCAGACAACCCTGCCAGTTGGTTCTGCTTACTTTTGCCTGTGCCTCTTGATGAGGGGCAATTGCGATTAGACAAATCACATTGTCTATAATCTGGTCCCCTTCCCCTTAGCCATGATTCATTCTGACAAGGAAAGTTTAAAAGCAACAAGTAAAATATGATAAACAATATCCATCATTGCTTAGGGGAGCCTGGCTAAAAGCTTTCTGTCACTATTAATAACACTGTTTAGCTTTTGGCTTCCCTGGTATTGCATTAGTGGTAAATGGGGAAGCCTGGAGCAGCAGAGACTCGGGAAGGACTACCTGTGTGATCTTGGCTCTGGAGAACACTCTTCTCAGCTCCCACCCCAACCCTGAGGCACCTGCAGGAAGAGAGGCAGAGCAAACTTGGTGAGACCTGGAGACCTAGCCAAGACCCCACCCCAGCTCTTATTCCTCTCCCTGAAGGCTGCCCCGAGTCTCCCTGGCACCTGCCCGTGTGAGTGGCATTCCCCTGGTGCTCCAGCAGTGACTCTTACCCTCAGATATTGCTTCATCCTGTCCTGACCCTGGGGTTTTCAGAAACCATGAGAGAGAACGTTCCCCCTAGACCTACAAAGCTCACATCTGTCCCCAGAAATGTGATCTCCCAGAGTCCTGTCAGTTACCGCCACCCCTTGAGAGAGAGTATTTCATAGTGCTCGAGGTCTGCATGTCCAAGCCGGGCCTTACAAGTTCCTGGGGGAAGCATTCTCAAAACTGTCATTGACTGAGAGAGATCACGGTCAATCCACACAACACTGGGGCTGGGTTTTCATCCTTTCAATGAGCCAATGTCCCCATCTCCTCCCACCAAGCGTTCCCCCTCAGGTGTGCTCCCCTGTAGCTGCGACTCCCCCACCCGGGCTCTCTCTTGCACAGAGGTCCACACCGTGGCTCGGTGCTCAGAGCTGGCCCTGTCCTGGGGTCAGGGCTAGGGCCCACTCAAAATAGTCAGGATGGTCTCCAGCCCGTCCAACAGCAGCTCTTCACAACCAGAACAGCACAAACAGACAAACAGGCCAAAAACAGAATCAGAAGACAGTATTAGAAGGCACCATTTTTTAAAATATATTTTCTCATTTTACTGATGAGGTGATTAAGAGTGCAGAATGTGGGATGAAGCATGTCAGCATCAGATCTAGAGGCTGGATCACTGAATTCTGATCCCAGGCAACAGGCTTTTCCATTGAGTCATAAAAATGCACTAGGATTTTAAAAGATGGCCTATTTTTTTAAATATTTCACTTATGTACCCAACAGACAATACCTGCTCTACCTATGCCACTGGTGTGCTATGAAGATAGGCCAAATGGAATAGCGTAGGTCAGAGTATTCTATACATTGTGTACCCTGACAGACACACGTGATATTGTTATTTACTAAGTAGCACTACTGGTTATTGTTCTTTTGGTAATATGGAAATAACCCTAGACTACTACTTCATTGTGGAAATAGACTTTACTACTACATATAATCCACTGGAAAAAATGAAACAGTGGATCATTTTAAATTTTATTAAAATCTGCTTATAATCAATATTTTGGTACAAATTTAAAGAAACAGGAATTTGTTCATCACAGAATGAATCCATGGGAACTTCAATGTCTCCATGTCTCCTGCTCGTAAGTGGTCATCTCTCTACTGGCTAGTGTTTGCTGACTACACATCACGGCCAAGCTCGGGTGCTGGGACACAAGCCTCCTCCTCCTCCCGCTGGTGTCCTCGGTGGCCGTCCTTCTCATCTCCACTCTGCAGCAGCAGCAGCACGGTAGGCTGGGCTGGAGGGACCCGCCTGGCACTGTCCATGTGGTTAGTGCTTGTGGGCTGCTTGGCTGCAGGGAACCAGGAGGGCTCCGTCCCGTGTGATCTCTGATCTCCATGGATTGGCCTGAGCTGCGTCCCAGGGTCCTCGCAGGATCCATAAGCTCTGGTGTCAGCAATGGAGGATATACAAAGAAGTATTTTATAGTGCATGAGGGAGCCCCACCTTGGGCAGAAAAGATGTAACAATCAGAGATCAAACAAGAGAAAGCAGAATAAAGTCTGCCTACTCTGAAGCATCTTAATGTGCAGTGAAGGATTTCCAGAGAGCTGGCCCAGCTGGAGGACATAGGGACGGCTTTCCATGGGACATGAACCTCTCGTTGGATTTCCTCCCTGATTCCACATGGCTCTAGCCTGACAGGTACACAGCTACAACGGCACGTGGGATGGCGCCTGTGTTGTAAGGACTTCCTCCAGGGGAGGCTCATCCTTCTCTTCTCCCTGAGATCACCATTTCCCATCCTGCGTGTACTGAATGTCCAGCAGGCGCTCCTGCTGGGGTTTCCACATGGTCAGTCTGCTCTGGAACTCAGGGTAGGTTCCGTTCTCTGTGTAGTGGTGCTGAGAGGTGACAGGGGTCCAGGCCCTGAGGACTCCACCCTTATGAAGGGGTCGGTGCTGCTTCCCTGATGGGTTTCACCCTTACAAAAGAAGCACAGCCTCCCTCTGGGGGACTGGGTCCGGTCCCACAAGAGCCACCCTGGAGCTCCTCCCCTAGGGCCATCCTGGCCCCAGCCTTCCTGCCTCCTGGTAACACGTGAGGTCCCTGGCACAGTGGCCCTCTCTAGACGTCCAGCCTCAGAACCATGAGCCACACACTCCTTGGTTTATAAATCACCCATTCCAGGTACACTGCCCCAGCAGCAGGCAACAGAATAAGTCAACCACCCTCTCTCGCCACGCAGGACTTACGTCCCAGGTAAGAGGGAAGCACTTTTTTGAAAAAGGATCTTTCTGCCAGGCAGTGGCTCATGCCTGTGATCCCAGTGCCTCAGGAGTGAGGCAGGAGGGTGGTGAGTTCAAAGCCAGCCTCGGCAACTCAGAGAGGCCCTAAGCAGCTTAGTGACTCCCTGTCTCTAAAAAAATAAATAAGGGGTGGGGACGTAGCTCAGTTGTTTCTAGATTCAATCCCTGTACCCCCTTTACCCCCCAAAAAGGAATTTTCTGAAAAATAACAAGGATCATGAAGAAAATTAAGCAGAGGATGTGATCAGATAAAGAATTACAAGGCAAGGGTGTGATTCCCAAAGAGCTGATTTCCAAATACAATGATTTGCAAATACAAGGCATAAAACATTTTTTCTTCTATTATCAATTGTGTGATTTTAACCAATTTACAAAACTTTGATTCAGTTTTCTCATCTATAAAATGGAGCTATTGATAATTTACCTATTGTATTTTTAGGACTTTTCAAATCTCAAATAAGGTAATATGTATGAGCATGATTCATAGGGGCTAAATCAGACCCTATAATCATTATTTTTACATCATTATTAATAGTTTAGCAATAAAAATTAAATTCTGGACTATCCCAGAGGCTGAGCTAAAAGAGAGTGAGAAGTTCTGAAGGGAAAGCCACCCGGCCAGCGGCCGCCTTGCTGAGCTTGCCAAGTTGAGCAGAGCATGCAGCAGGGTGCTCCTAGCTGAGGTGCACTGTCGGGTGACCCCTCCACAGCCGCCCTGGCTTTCTCCCTGCTGGAACTCCAGGACTTCATGTCCCACAGAGGAACCCACTTGCTCTTTTAGCGGGTGGTACCTGAACACGGTCCCTGGAAAGGCTGGAACTTGACTCATCCAGTGATATCTCAACAGGTGCTGCCCAGGCATTGCGACACAGCCACCGCAGCATGGCCTTTGAGGTGACGAGGTATGGGAAATGTCCACCACAACATTGTCCTACTTTGTCCTGGTGCCTGCCCCACAGCAGGCCAGGAGCTTCTCACGAGTGGGTAGCAGAGCAGGTTATCTCCTAACACTTTTGCTCGTCAATCATGGATGGTGTCAGATTCCGTAGTGCCCCTGAGTTTTACCACCCACCACAGGAAAGCAGGGGCAAACCATGGACAGCCCAGGATTGGGGAGAGTATGCAAGCTAGCCCAACAGCAGCACCCACGACCAGGCAAGCACCAGGGAATGGGCGGGGCTCTCCCCGCTGTCATCGGGTGCTGTTTCTAGTCAGCCACCTGGTCCAGTTCTGGGGGTCAGCAGGGGCCCGGTTTCTGCGGCAGGTAGGTGCAGCCCTTCCCAGCCACACCCACGCCTGCTCCTGTGGCATTCCACCACATCTGGGAGTTATGCTCACTCTAGCTTCAAAGGCCTCTTCCTTGTTCCTGGATTCCTCCTCAGGGGCCTCATTCCACCCTGGCATCCAGGCCACCATGTCTAGCCACATGAGTCTGGCACTGGGAACCTTCCTGGACCAAACAGTGTCTGAGAAGGGAAAGGCTAGGACTTGCTTTTCATGACTTCAGGCCTTTACAGTGATCAAAATGCAATTTCGGGGATGCAAAGTTTAAGTTTTAAAGGGTTTTAGACTATGACAATGCAGTTGAATTCCAAAGCAAATACAAGTTGAAGGACAGAGCTCAGTGATCTGCTAAAATGTGTTTTCATAACTAAATCACCCTGTCTATACAACAGCAGCCCAAGGAAGCAAAGCCCTTTAATAAAATAGGATCATGGGTGGAATCGTCACTCAACCAACAGGGGTACCAGTGCCCCACATCTGGGATCACTGGGATATAATTTGTAGACCACCTACCCATTCTTACTTACTATTTACCACTTACCTGTTCTACATAGACTTGGTTATTTCTCTGTGACTCAGTGACCTTCAACCCAACAAGTGTACAAGACCAGCTCCCTGACAGTGGAACTGAGTCACTGTTGATTTGGCCAGAAGCAGAGCCTGATGGCACCCCTCCTGTGGCTTGGGGCACACTCCAGGAGGGGCCTCAGCGGTTGCCACTGGAACACAGGAGGGTGTGTGTAGTCAGCTCCAAGTGAGCTGGGATCCGATCCTCTGAGAAGACAACAAGGAGCGGCCACTAGACTATCACTTGATAAGTATAGGACAAACTGGAAAGACAGGGAAGATCCTGCCAGAGCAGACAGCAGACACAGAATCATGGGTGTGGGCGTCCACAGCTTATTGGAACAGCTTCTCTGCAGACGGCAAAGGGTTTTGGAGCAGGGAAGAGAAGAGACCTAGAGATACAGAAAAGGGGTTTAAGCTGTGTACAAATCAGACAGAAATACCTCACTACTATACTAAGGTTTGAATTCTAGCAGGGAGGTGACTGCTAAAGGGCTGTTGGAGGATTATTGACAGTACATTACTGTGATTTTGAGGCCAATTCTTATGCACAATGTTTGCCTTGATTTATGGAATCTACTTGTATATGCTGATCTGGATTGATCTACACATTTCTGAGAATTTACTGAACAGTTTCCAAACAGTGGGTCTATCTGGGGCTGAGAGTAGTTAGTGAAACAAAACCCCATACTAAATTACCGTCCTTTCCAATAGCATCCTGAGTTTATATACCATTTTTTTCTCTCCCAAGTTGTTCAAAGCACTTCACATACATCACTGCCTTTTTTCTAAAGTTTCTGAGACATAATTAGGTGCAAGTATTACTGTGCTCATTTTATAAATATTGACATCTGACATATTGGTTCTAGAATCTGCTGAAGATAAAATGGCACCCTGACTGCTGTGAATCGATGCATTATTACCAGTTGTTTGCATTCGAGTCTCCATGTAAATAAAAATGTTATAAGCATTTCTCTCTAATTGGTCACATACGTTGAATATTTTTACATTGACTTTACAGTTTTTAAATAAATTATACCAACACAGTATACAAGTCTCCAGCACTACAGAAACAAACAAAAAGGAGAAAGTAGAAACTCTCACCTCTCCTCGTTCATGTTGTGCAAGGATTCTTCCCCCACTGCTCCACACTATCCCTGCAGACTCCTCTTGATTCAGGGCCAGCAAAGGTGGAGCAAATTCAGAAGTAGCTTGTGTAAGGCCAGGCATCCAGGGCCAGAGAGGCAGGGGCAGAACCCACCTACGTGCGTTGAGACCTGAGTAAGGAGCAGCGGAATTTGGTGTGGGGCAGATCTCACGCTGGCAGGCCAACGAGGTCAGGTACAGTGAGTTTTCAACTCTTGCTCATATCTGTGCATTGATATCACTTTAATTGCATTAGATAAGGGGATAGGTAACCAGAGAGAGAGAGAGAAATGCAGACTGGGATATTTTTTTTTAAATGGGATCATGGTGTATTATTTTTATGAAAATTACTTTCATCTTAACCTAACACAATAAAATAATAAACTAGAGGAATCACTCACTTCACTTTTCTAAACATTTTCCTACAGAAAACACATCAGATGGTATAGAAATGGCCATGTGTATGGAGCAGTTGCCACCCTTCTGTTTCACTTTAAACCTGTCTCGGTTTCCCATGGTCTTGGTTTATTGAGAAATACACTGAAGAAAATGGCACTCTTCATGTATCCTTCCTCAGATCCTGATTTTCACAATTATATTAGTTTGCACTTTATCTTAGGTTGAGTTCTAAAGCCCTAAGTGTGGCTCAGGTTCTGCTCAGAGGCATCTGACCTTTTTTGTCTTTGTTGGTTTCCTGTGTGACTGAGTCCTCTCCATCAGCAGGAGCAGCCCTTATCCACGTGCCGTCCGTATATCTGAGTGACTTCTCAGGTTGGAACAGGAGCTGAGGACACACTCCCCCCAGGATTTCACAGACAGTGCCTCACGTTTACTGGCATTGAGGATAATACACATTCTATTGACGATTGCTTCTTTATCCATCGAGAGTTTCGTTGTTTTATTAAATAGAATTTTTCCAAAAGGAACATATGGGGCTCACATTCCTTGGGATCTTTCATGTTAGAGGATGTCTTGCTGATTCTTTTTTATAGTTTAAATTTTTTTTTTTTGATTGGGCATGTAATATTCTTGGCTCACTTTTTCTTCCCCTAAGAAATTAGTAGAAATTACTCCATTGCCAAATTGTTGGCATTGACGGTGGCTGCTGAGAAGTCTGAGACCAGACTGATTTCACCACTTTGGGGAAGTGGAGCTTTCTGCTTGGTTTACTAAAAATTTTCTTCTCTTCCTCCTTTCCTCCCTCCCTCCTCCTCCTTTCCTTCTTCTGTCTTTCCTTCTTCCCAGGTTCTGAATGGCACGTGCACGTAATTAGATTACAGATTAATCACAAGGGTTCATGGAAGATGCCCTAGTGCACAGATGGGCCACCATCGCGAATTCAGCAAGGTATCATCGAGGACCTTTGGATAAGGTGCACAGACCTGCCAGGACCAATGGAGCGCAGCTGCTTGGAGGCACCTGCGTTCACTGTTCAGTCTTTCCCGTCCCTTCATGATGACCTCACAGGAGGTGACACGCAGGGCGCCCACACTCACAGTTTTCTTGGGGTCTTCCTACAGAGCTTCATTACATAGCTATGATTGAATGTTGTTTACCTTCATGTTTCTAACTTTGCAAAGTTTATGGCCGAGTTTCGTTCACATCACCACCTGTCACTGCTGTTAACTGTCTTTAGGTGTTGTGACCTCCGTCATAGTTTCCTCATGTTTTCTTGTGATGTGTTTTGAGATTATTTCCAAGGCCAAGGGTTGAGTGTTTGCTTAACACAAGGCCTTGGGTTCAATCTCTGGTACCATGAAAAAAACTAAAAAAATTAAAAGATTTGTTCTAAGTTTTTGCATCTATAGAGTCCTGATATGAAGATTTTTGTACCCTTTTAAAAATTCCAACAGAATGAGTATCAAGTTATTTTTTTCATGTGGCCTTGACTTATATTTTCTTGACTATTAAGGATTTTAAATTCTTCTATATATGTTTATTTCCCATCTGTGTTTCTTTCTTTGTAAAATACCTGTTTATATTTGCCTGTTTTTCTGTTGAATTTTGTGTTTTTCTTATTGGTTTACAGGACTCTTCATATAACTCTTGAATTATATTTTCATCACTTGCAAAAGTATCTTCCTTCACCCAGGTACAGTGAGTGGTACATGCCTGTAATCCCAGAGGCTCAGGAGGCTGAGGCAGGAGGATTGAGAGTTCAAAGCCAGTCTCAGCAACTTAGTGACTCTGTAAGTAACTTAGCAAGACCCTGTCTCTAAATAGAAAAATAAAAAGGGCTGGAAATATGGCCCAATGGTTGAGCACCCCTGGATTCAATATCTAGGAACCCCCCAAATATTCCCTTCATTTATTTCATTTTCCTTTTTATTTTTCAGATCCTTTGGGTCCAGTGAAAGCTTTTGAAGGAGTCAGTATCTGGATGATGTTGTTTCTTAGGCTGAATTTAGCAAGATGTAGCAAGAACTAGATAAATTCAAGAGAGAAATAGTTTATAAACAGAAATGGAAGGGAATGAAGAGAAAATAGAGATCAAGGCCTTGCCATTTGGAAATCCAATTATTTCTACCCACTCCAATTGTATTAGCTAGGACTCTACAGAGGAGGAATTAAAAGCATCCTCTTTCTCTGTCTAAATATAAACATCTGTGAGTTGGTGCGTGTGCGTGCATTTACACGTGTGTGTGTGTGTGTGTGTATGTGAAGAGATATGTTATGAGGAACTGGCCCACAGGGTTATGGAGACTGAGGAGTCCCGGGCTCTGAGGCTGGGGCCCAGAGAAGCCAGGAGTGTGTCCAAGACCTGAGAGCCTCAGGCCAATGACACGACTCAAGCCCCAACCTGAAGGCACAAGAACCAGGAGCAGCAGAGGCAGCCAGTATCACAACAGTTAAGAAGGGAAACAGAGCTCTGCTTTTCTCCGTCTTTCTGTTCTATCTAAGCCCTCTACAGATTGGATGCTGCTCCTCCACACTGGGAGGGGGATCTTCTTCACTCAGTTTACTGAATTGTATGTTAATCTCTTCCAGAAACACTTCCTAGACATGCCTAACAGATAACTGGCCCACCTATGGCCCAGTCAAGTTGGCACATGGAATTAACAATCACAAATAGTAAATGAGTTTCAGAATTACGTTGCCATATGAACACCAAGTCCCACAAAAACCGATTTTTAAGTTAAACACAACAATTCATCCCCTTGTTAAAAACCAGAGGTTGCAGACAGGAGATGAGAGAAAGAGATGTTTGCAGGTACACATGGGAGTGAGCAAGACATGGGAAGACTTGGATCTCACATCAGCACTCCCCGAGGACACCCTGGGGAACCACAAAGGGCCTTTCCTGGTCACCATCACCCAGTCCCCACCTTCTCAGGGGGTCGTGAACAGTAGAATTAGGGTGGCCATCTGCACCTGTGGAAGGGCTCCACCGAGTCCATCATACACCAGGTGATGGGGCCGGCAAGGAGCCAGGGCCCTGAGGTCTGTACAGCAGCGCTGGACCCTGAGCCATGGGGTGAGCCAGAGCCTGGGGTTTGCCTGGTTGGGGGGCGCGCGGCAGCGCACGGCATTCCTCATGCTGCTAGCAGGGTTCTTCCTAGTTCTTCTGCTTTTATACAGAACACATATCCAGGACAGCCCAGAGATGCCACAATGATGGAGCTGTGCTCTCCACCAAGAACTGGTAGCTTCCAAAGGGATGCACGATTGCTTCTGTGTTCTTTTCACATGGTATTAATTGGTCCCTCAGGAATAAAACCATGAAGTGGCTTAAAGTTCAGGAAAGTTGTACTCGGACTCCTCATGTTAGCCGAGCACGGAAAAACAAATAATTTTTTTAAATTATTCTTATCACTTCCCAATTGAAATATACATCACCTAAGCCCCTATCAACAGTGAACTTCTAGCCCTCAGAAGGAGGGTTACCAGGCTAAACAAGAGGCAGCTGCTCAGCAGGACTTACAAAGCCCTCTGATTGGTTCCACCTGGGCCCCAAGCCTCAGGCCTGGACCGACATGGCCTCTGTTTCATGCCTCAGCTGCACCAGTGTGGTGACAGCTTTAAAGCTCAGGTGCCCTGGTTTCCCCTCCACGCCTCCTGCAATGACTCCCCGCAGAGCACTGGGATGGGCTGGGTCTGCCCTCTGCCCAGGCCCGCTGGAGTCCACCTAAGTACCAACAAGGTGGAGAGCTGAGGAGGTTGGGAGCCAACACGCCCACAGCAGGGGAGGGGCAGGTCCCAGGAAAGCCACCGCGGTGGGCTTGCCCATCAGGAGGGCGCCGGCCGGAGAGCAAGTGGAGCTTTCTGAAGGACAGGTGGCGAGGCCATGTGGTGACATGAGCCTTAGAACAGCGTTGCAAGGAGCGAGCTCGCCCGGGTGTGTCCTTTTTCTAGCCCCACTCAGTCGGACTGATGGGCCAGGGGTTACTTTCATTGCTGACCGTTCGCATGAGCCTGGCGCCATTGCCTCTTTGTCGTGGGAGCACCTCTGTGGCGGCCCCCTCAGAACCAGGGCCGCTGAGTGCTCCGGGGTGCACACCCTGCTCCTCAGCACGGCCTCACGTGCCCTTCTTCACTGCCTCGGAGAGTCCCCAAACCTGCCGAGTTCCATGCTGGCGCTTCTGCACGGTGAACTTCGGGCTGTCTTAGTCTGTCTTCCTGTTGCTGTCACTGAATACCTGATCAAGGTCATTGGTAAAGAGCAGAGGTCTACTCAGCTCATGGTTCTAGGGAGCCCTAGCGCATGGTGCCAACATCTGTGTGGAATCCTGTGAGGCCTTCTTAGGGCACTGGGACAGGGCAGAGGGCATCACGAGACAAGACACAGAAGGCATGCTCTCTTGATTCTCTTTCCTCCCCCTTACTTTCCGATTTGCTTTGTGGAACTGGGGGTTGGACCCAGAAGCTAGCAGATGCTAGGCATGTGCTCCACCCCTGAGCTAAACAATACCACCAGCCCAATTTCCTCCTCTTACAAAGCCATGAGTGCCACCACAAGGCCCCTTCAGGACCCCATCTAATTATAATCACTGCCAGAGCCCCCTCCCACAAGCACCGAGGACCTGTGACTTTGCGGATTGCCACCACACCTGGACTTTGGGGGACACATTCGAGCCATAGTGTCACCTTTCTATTCTGCCTCCTGAGACTTCCTGCCACCACCACCCACCCCACCACCTCTTTCCGCACCCCCCCCCCCAGAGAAACAAAGGGATTTGAATGTAATTTCCCTCCTGGGTGGAGTGAAGTCTTCTCTGACCCTCCCTGTCCTGGGTCTGAGTTCCCTTGAGCACACCTCCTGAGTCCCAGCTGTGGAGAAATGGGAGGCACAGACTCCAATCCTGTTTCCGAATCAGGCCTTGTGCACAGACAGTGGAGGACTGAAGGGTTCCAATGGGAGCTTAGGGTCTTGTTTCATCTTGGTTTCAGCTCTCATTTTACTTGCCCGCCGGTCAGCACACACTTTAAATGTGAACTTCACCAGGAAGGAACCACAGCTCAGCACAGAGCGATTTCATTCCCCTTAGTCCTCCAGGAAGCCTTCCCCGGCTGGATCTATCTGGAGGCCACTCATGTCACTACAGATGCAGCAAGGCAGGGGCAACCCGGGGGAATGAGCTTTCCTCCCCTGGGAAGCTGAGCCTGTCGTGCACTATGTAAACAGCCTGCTGCATTTTTATATTATTCGAGGTTCACCAAGGTATTGCAGATCCTCTGGATGATTTCTTTGAAAAATTTTGTGTTTCAGCTCTGCCATTTTCTACTTTGTGTCTTTTACTTTTATGATTTTATCCCCACTTTATTCATTGGAGATCAGATTGTAGCAATAATAAGGAAATCTATTTATTCGGACCTGGAGGCAAAATTCTGAATATATATTCTTCTCTAGTAGACCCTAACCGTATAGGCTTTTCCTAGAACTGGTTTTATTAGATTTCTTGGAAGAGAGCAGAAGAGATTTGCTGAATTACATCTCTAACTCATGATCAGACAGAGAGCAGTCATGGTGCCTTCAAATGATGTGTGCACACAGAGACCCCATTTAATTTCCTTCCAGAGCCTGATATGTACATTTTGTGTGCTTCTAACTGATATCGGAAGTGACAAGTCTTTCTTATTCAAATACAAAAACCTTTGAATATGGTAACCATTTGTTTTTATCTCTAAGAGAATAACACTATTAATAGTGTCTGAGTGTGGACAGGTCTCACTCTTGTGGAGGCAGGCACCCATCTCCCAGGACAACCTCCTCCAGGGGGGGCCCAACATATTATTTCCCCAGATTTGGAGAGCACAAGCTGTGTGAACTGACTGCTTGCAAGTTTTGGCTCTCTGTAGGCACGCTACAGAGAGACTCTGATGTTCTGAATCTGGATTTGGGGCACACAGTCCAAAAAGTAGCCATGTTAGGAATCAGGAAAAAAATCATACAGCTGCCTACCCTATTGTGCTGAGGCTCCTCTAGGAATTAAATCCAATAATTTAAGAGAGAGAGAGAGAGAGAGACAAGCCTGTGTGAATTGTCAATTATGTAGGAGTGTCCTTCAAAGGCCTTCTGTGCACGTGGTCTGTTTATGATGTGTTATCATCATGTGACTACTGGTATGACCTGGATTCCCAATGCTTTCAGCTTCTCCAACACCAACACCGTGAAGGTGCTCAGCAGTGGTCTCTGGCCTTCCCTGGGTTGGCTGAGCTCTCTCTGGCTCAGTTCTTTGGTCACAGCCCAGCCCCACCCTCTCTCTCAAACACAGCAGCCACATGGTGCCACATCAAACCTCTGGTTGTACTTGACACGGGGCTATTTTGGACCTGCTGGTGGAAAACCTGAAATAGGAGAAGCAGAAGCGGGGATGCCCTGGGGAGCCGCACTAAATCCCTGGTTCCTTCTCCTGTGATCCTGGTGCCCGTCAGGAGGGAGGACGTGGTGAGGGGGAAGGCCACACAGCACCTGTCGGGTGGGGAGTCCCAGCTGCCGTCCACGTCTCCTTCATCCCACCGCCCCCGCCTCCCCAGCTCCGAGCCAGCTGCCAGGAGGGGTCTCCCCGCGGTGCCTGCTGGAGGAAGTCAAAGTCAGACATGGGGAAAGAGCAGCGTCCCCTCTGTTCTTAGGAGCACAGTGGAGACACATTCACATTTGGGCTGAAGACCGAGGGCTGTGCCAATCCTGTGGGGAAAGAGTTGGCAGATGCTTGACCATGGAGAGAAGCACAGAGTGGAAGACCCAGGGCTCGCTGGTGGCCTGGACACCACAGGGTGGGGACGAGAGGCAGGGCCCCGGCCTCCACGTGGGGAATCAGACGTCCTTTGGTCTCTTAGCACTTCCTCTGGAAAGTGGCAGCGGACATTCCCTGTGTCTGAGGAGCCCAGGGAGTGACTACTGCGCTTTGTCCACTGGGTCATCCTGACTGGCCTCTGTGAAGATGCGCCATCCCCTGGTGTTCCCCAAATGCTCCGCTGTGCACCTCTGAGCATCCCAGGAGCAAAGCCCCAACCCTGCACCCAGCTCACCGGCTCATTCAAGAAGGGGTTGCCAGGGCCCCTGAGTGTTAGATGGTGACGGTTTGGGACTGGGCAGTGCCCGCCGTCAGCACTTGCGCATCCGCAGTTGAACTGGTACTACATCCTCGGGCTCCGGGCCTCCAGAGCTGCCCTTGCTTCTCTCCGGGTCAGGTTCCTGTGGGCCTGGCTGGCAACTGCACCTCCTGAGCCCATCTCACACTGTCCAGTGGGCCGGTCCGTTTCCGGCCACTGCCCAACCTGAACACGCAATGCCATCACAAAGGCTTCACAGGGTCCACACCAGTGGCCCATCCCTGAAGGAACCAAGAGGACTTCAAGTGCGGACATGGGGGGACCTGGGGAAAGTGGGGGAAGGTAGTTAGAATCCAGGACGCCAGAGTCAGACAGACACGGGTTATGTTTTAGAGACAGGAAGGACGCTCTCAGAGGCCCTTGCTGGAGTCTCCATGGGGTCCAAGGGGCTCCCACGCCAGCACGAGTCAGCTCCTCCCCATCACCTCCTCTCGCTCTTCCCTCTGCTGCTCTCTGCCGGCATCTGTCAGGCGCATCTCTATGTACCTGGACCCCAGGGTTGACCACGCCGTGCCCAGTGCCCTCTCCTGGTCAAGATTCCGTTTGCCTAACTGGCCGGGTCCCTGGCACAGTATTTGAGGAACCCCTGTGCTGCCTACCCTGGCCTGCTGGGCTAGCGGGAGGGAGGAGCCCCCTCCTGCAGGCTGCTTCCTGAGGGCAGCGACACAGACTGGACACGATGGGGCAGGACTGCCTATGGTCCCTTCTCTTTCCACTTCACAGCTCTGTCAGACCCCTCACCCCACATAGAAACAAACAAGCCCCTGAACTCAGGGCATGCTTTCTGGCACAGTACCCAGCAGGCCCAGGGCACACTGGGGCACACTCAGGCACCTACCACCTCCCATTGCAGTGTTCAGGAGCCCAGCCAGGACCCCAGGCCCTCCGGTCATCAAAGCAGCAGGCCCGCACGCAGGGGCACCCACACAGCCCTGAGTGTGACCCCCCGGCTTCTGGCCCAGGCCTGTGGCTCCTGTCCTTGCTGTGCCAGGCTCCTGGGTGTCTTCCCGGACCTGCAACATCCTGGGAACAGCTCTACATGCCAAGCCTTGTGCCTGCCGGCCTGCCTGCCTGGCAAGACCGAGGCGCCCGTCAACATTTTCAATAACCAAGAGAAGTGTCCTGTTCTATTAGTTTTGAACCCGTGAAGTATGGCAAATGCTAATGGAATAAATAAGTGGATAAAACATTATAGATTGACTGGAGTTTCACACTTGTATGCAAACTAAATTTGCAATATGTGTAATTATGAATAATAAAATTGAAAGTGACTTAAAACATTATTGAATTTATCTTGTTCCGATAGCAACATTTAGAAACGGTATTTTCTTATTTGATATTAAAATTAGTGTTTCTGGGCAATTGCCAAAGTGATTTAATGAGGGAAAGAATAATTTTGTCAACACATGTTCCTGGAACAGGTGGAAAAAATCACCTCTGCCCTTACGGCAGTTCCAAATGGCTCACGGATGCAAATGTGACAATTTATACTCTGAAGCTTCCTGAAGAAAACACAAGGAAAGTTCCTACAATCCTCAGGCAGGCAAAGACGACATCAATGAGGAACAGAAGGGACTGATCAAAAAAGAGGAGATGTCTACCCGTGTCAAGTCTCACAAACTGTGCAAAGGGAAAATTGCAAATTCCGTGACAGGTAAATTATTCCTCAGTAAAGTTCACTAGAGGAAGAGAAAAAATGCAGTTACTATTTACACAAATGTTCACAATATATTTTTGTATGTAATGTTGGCCATGGTTTATATTCTTTAGAAATCTCTTAAAGATAAACAAAAAATGCCAGTAGGGCCACTTCTCCTTGGACTGCACACCCCGTCTCTGTCCTTCGCATCTCCTTTACTCAGGACTGACCGTCATGTCTGATTTCCCAAGAGCTTCATGTGGATGCACACACTGGACATCTCAGCATTTAGCATAACTCCAGTATTCAGTAAGTGCTTATTATAGGCCCAATGAATTAATTACTGTAAACAAGTACTCATGCAGTATAACTGAACATGTGGAAAGAAGTGGGCAGTGGCAAACCAGTATCCAGTGTTTGTGCAGGTTCAATAGGGTGGCAGGATGTGAAAGGAACATACCATTATGAAAAGGGGTCAAGGAAGGAAAAGGGAAATGGGAGCTTCAATAAGTGTAAATTAAATATTGCGGCACAATTCATAACAGCCAAGATATGAAAACAACCCAATCGTCTGTCGAAGGAAAATGGATGACAAGATCATGGCGCACGCGCGCGCGCGCGCGCGCGCGCACACACACACACACACACACACACAGAGGAATATCATTCAACCTTAAAAAAACATGAAAATCCTGCCATTTGCAACAACGCGGATGAATCTAGAAGATGGCATATTAAGTGAAATGAGCCAGACCTTGAAAGAAAAATACTGGGTGTCACTTTTATGGGGAATATAAGTTAAATATGTAGAAACAGAAAGAATGGTGATTACCAGGGCTGGGGGTAGGGGAGGAAACAGTAGGTGTGGTCAAAGGGCTGGTTGCAGACCTGCTGAATGAGTGAGTCTAGAGCTCAGGTACAGCCTGAGTAAATGGTGTGGCCCTGGGTCTAAGATCCACGAGAGACAGCTAGTGATGGTACTGTGCACTCTGGCACCATGTCGTATTAATCTGACTGTGCACACATATCAAAACCACGTGTTGTAAACAAACACATGGAAGTACATAAAGGAATACAGAAGAAGATAGTATTGAGACTTTGGCTTCCGTGTTTTTAGGACCAAAAATATGTGCAAAATAATCTAGGTTGTTGTGGGTGGTGGGAGGTGTAAAAACAGCAATACTTCTTCCAGTGGAGAGCCTAAGCATTGTCATGGATGATAATAGAAAAGAAAGGAGAAGGAAGAGGAGACAAATAAGCCAGGGGAACTCTTTCTGTTTGTCCTTTGCATTGAAACCCAAGAATTTTGGGAACAGTCCCTGCTGCTGTCAGGCCTGCTTATTAAAGACCTGCTGGGTGGGGGGCACCCTATTATCTACTGCAAATTGGCTCATTTACATATTTAACAGAAATTGAGAGGAGTGTGCCTCTTTCTATCAGTAAGACAAATTATCTAATTCACAGCCTCACAGAGACACATTTCAAACACTGACTACGGGACCGGACGTCAGTTTGGGTTTTTTAAATAAAATCATGTTGGAACAGCAGAGGAAAGAACAAGGGCCCGCCCCGCCCCAGTGGCCCAGAAGGAGATTCCCACAGAACAACTGGGACAACAGTGCCGAGTGGAGCTGGGTTCTGGGTTTGACCCAGGGCAGGGCCGACCTACGGGTCTAGGTAATGGAAGAGGCCGTGTAGAGGGTCCTTGAGGGGGCTCAAGGTGGTGGGGCGAGCCTGGAGCCAGCTTGTCTGAGCTGCGTCCTGTGCTGGGACTCTGCACACAGGGGTTAACTGGATGTTTGCTCCAATAATAGAAAGTGCCTTGTGAGATGGGTATCTCATTTCTACAGGAAATAAAACTGAGGATCAGAGAGGTTGAAGTAAATCTTTGATATATTTAGCTAGCAAAGAGCAAGTACCAGGATTTGAATGCTGATCTATTTTCAATGTGATAACCATGTCCAATACACTGATTAGAAAGCCCTGGGGATGCCACTGGGGCCTCATACCTGGAAAGGTTTGGGGAACACAAACATAAATAAGTAAAAATTACAGAGGCGGGGAGTTGCCCCAGGGGCTAGGTGAGAGCAGTGCAGAGATCCCACAGGGAGCACGGCATCTGTGGATGGCAGGTCTAGTCTTCCAGATGAAAACCTAGGATTGGATTTTATAAGTGTCAGGAAATTGGAGGGACTCAGTGCAGAGATTAATAAACTGGCCCAGCCCAAGCCATTGGACCTGGTTGAATCAGCACAAGTGGATTTCTTCTGTATATAATCAAGGGGAAATAAAACTATTTAAGCCATCAGCTAAGTGTTTCTTGCTGTAAGTTACATAAGCCTAATTGGAAAAGAGCACCGGAGTCACTGGTTTATGGTTCCTCCTATAGTTTCCTGATAATAGGAGCTTCACTCTCCCTTTTCCTGGAATGAGGGATTTAATCTTCGATGGGAAAGATACAGCAGACCTTTGACTTTCAATTTAAATAGCCCCAAATTGGCGACCATTCATTGTTGGTGGATGCGGCTGCCTTCACAATGGGGCATTTCACAGTCGCGCTCAATGGGGAATTCAGCTTTCTCAGGTCGGAGAGGATGAATCAGATTGCACACTGCTCAGCAGGCTGAGCACAGCAAAGTGCCCCAGCTGTCATCCCAAGAAGACTGGGGTGAGGCACCAATATGTACCCAGAGAGCGAGTTCTCCATTAGCCAGATGGAACCTCAAGCTGTTGCCAGAACTGTCTCAACCTGCACTGTGAAGCGATGCACTGCTAGACAAAGAAATATGGATCGTCCGCCGGCCCTTGAGAGATGAGCGGCCACGTGGCCACCGATGCCGCTCGGTCCTCCAGGGAGTGGCAAACTCCTCCTGAGCCACAGCTAGCCGTCCTGGCAGGGCCCTGACTTCACCGCGTGCGTCCCAACAACTTCCGTGTGGGTGGCAGGGCAGACGCCTAGCTCGGAGGTCCTGGGTGGCAGCCAGGGCCATTGAGACGGCACACGGTGGTTCCGGCACAGTGGCACATGGCTGTGGTCAGGGATGGGGCAGCTTCTAGGTAGAAAACCGAACTGGACACAGCTGCAGGCACAGGGGGAAGAGGGCAAGGGACGGGTGACGTGGGAAGCCTGGTGGGGCTTGCCGTGGACAGGGGCTCAGGGGGTGGAGGAGCACCCTGGCTTCCTGGAGTCCCGCGGCCCCCTCATGCTCTGCAGGCCCAGGGAGGCGGAGGGCCAGGACTCAGTAAAGGAGGCCGCGCAGCCTCAGAACCGAAAACTCACCTGAGCTGGCGCTGGACTGCGCCCCAGGCCACCTCTGTGTTCGCTCTCTTGAGCTTGACCTGTTCTTCCCCCGCCCAGTCCCCGCCACTCCAGAGGCTCATCCTTCTCTGACCCACACACTTCCCCAGGCTTCCAATCAACCCCTTCTTCGGGTCTCATCAGTGCCTGTCACATCTCAAATTCTAGTCTTTTTTTTTTTTAATGTTGACATATTTCAGATTTAAAACAGTTTAAAGAATAGCACAGAAAATTCCTGATGCTGCTCACCCAGATTGTTCAAAAGTCAGCCTTGGCCCCCTTTGCTCTTTTGCTTCATCCTTCTCTCGTTCTCTCTCCTCCCCTCTCTCTCCCTCTTGCATACGCACACACCCACCTATATGGCTTCTCTGAACCTTTTAAGAGTAGCTGCACTCGAGAAATGTTTCATCCTGAAACTCCAGTGAGACTCTGTGGGTTTCCAGACCAGCTGTTTCTCATCGTCCTGCAGGAGGATGAAGTCAGGAAGTCACGGCACCGTCCTGTCACACAACCAGGAGACAGGAGACCATGGGCCCGTTGCTCTGTAGGCCTCAGCTCAGCTTGCCTTGGTCTGGACTTCCTCAGGATGCTGCGGGGCGTCCTTTTGGGCAGGAATAGGACAGAAGGGACCCTGAGCCCTTCCTCTCCTGAGCAGGCCGTCAGAGGGTGCCTGCTGCTCACTAGTCCCCTCCCTGGCAGTTAGAGCTTCAGTCTGGACTTTCCTTTACTGAGAGCACCAGACTCCCAGGCCAGCTGATGACCAAGGAGCTGTCGCTCAAAAACCAGGTCCTCAGAGCAGCTTCCCGAGAGCCCTGCCCCAGGCAGCCTCCCAGTCCTGTGGCACAGCGTGGCCGAGGGCGGCAACATGGCTCATCTTGTGCACTGCTCGCAGCACGCTGAAGTTCTTGAATTATTTACTCTGAACTGGGGAAGACTGGTCTGCTCGCTTCTGTGTCGGAGAACATAACAGAGGTGTGGTCTATAGCAGTGCCTAGCACACCATCTGAAAAGAGTGGCCTTTGGCCACCTCAGCAGGTCAACTGAGCTGTCTGCTGGCCCTTGTGCATCCCAGAGCCCTTCACCTCTTCCTGTTAGCACGGGCCTGCCAGCATGCCAGGGACACCGTGTAGAACTGCCCACCACCACTGAGAGGCTATTCTGGTTGCTTGGAGGGACAATTCTCACTGAACTGCTGGGCAAAGGCCACATGCTGTTCAAGTGGTAGTGAGAGGGTAGCTCTGTGACATCATCCCTAATGTACAGCAGAACGGACTCCTCATCTGGGACCCCACTGCAGTTTGTGGTCACAGTGCATAGCACACAGCCCACGGTGGTCTGCTGGGGAGCTGGGTGTCTTCTGAGATCCCCAAGGTCAAGGTTACTGCATGTCTCCAGCTCCTGGCCAAACACAGGAAAGGGCTTTTGCTTCTCCCTCTGCCTAATGAAAGCATCTACCCAGAAAACCAGCAGGAATCCCACCCAGCTTTTGTGTGTGTTCTTCACAACAGGCAGGCTGAGGGTGACTTCTAGCTTTGATGGAATGAAACAGGACCTCCATCCCCCTACCCAGAGCCACCAGCCCAGTATCTGCCCTGCTATTCTGATACTAAACAGGAAATTCCAAATTAGTCACTTTTTGGCTTAAGATTTCAAAAATGGCCCCTGAGCAACACTCATTTTTGAGCACTATTTATTTTGAGCAGAGGTGCTAAAGGATTAAGCAGCACATTTGCTGTTCAGCAGGGGACAAAATGCCTTTGCCTCAAAACAACACTAATGGGAGAATTTCCAAGGGGAGAGGCTGCTCTAAAATAAAGGAGAAGCCAGAACTCCAGGGGTACCAGGCATTCAGCTCCCTGGTTAGCCTCAGAGTGCACCGTTCCTCTGTTCCCCCAGCCTGGCTATTCTAGTGGCAAAAAGCCCAAATAAAAAGAAATCACAAAGGGACAAATAATAGGGAGTGCTCTTTGTACCCATGTCCTGAGTTCCTTTACCCATCCTCCTCAATGGGTTAGAAGAATGGGCTTCTAAGCCCATCCCAATCCCTCCTCCCCATAGAGGGGCACACAGGGCATGATGGCTGTGTGCGAGGTGATCACATCTGTCAGTGTGCATACATGTGCACGTGAAGCGTGGTGGGTGGAAGGTGTGAGGGAGAGGAAGCCACTTTTGCGTGTGTTCTTCACAACAGCCAGGCCGAGGATGACTTCCATGAAAGGGGACCTCCATTCCCCCACCCAGAGCCACCAGCACAATATCTGCCCTGCTATTCTGGTACTAACCAGGACCCTCCTGAGAAGATAAAGCCTGGCTGGCCCCCATGGGGGCCAGGTCTGCTTTTCTCCTAAAGCCACCAGCCTACCTGGTGAGGCGAAATTTCTCTGGGCCTTTTCCATAGAATAGGTCTCTGTTTGGAACTTCTGCATTTTCTGCCAGTCCTTTGTCACTGCCGACTAATTTTGCTAGTCTCTGTTTCCTGTAAGCTGAGGATCCTTTCCCTTCTCAGTAGAGGGGGAAAGAATGAATGTGCTCCGTAGGACTGAAAACCTGTGAGAACGAGAGAGGATAATCTGTCAGTTATGCGTGAGTGCAGAAACCCTAGGGGGAGGTGAGAGCCAGGTGACAGATAACTAAGTTGAATGTGAAGGGCATGTAACCTGACTCATATCTGTTTACACTCTCTTAAAAAAGGAAAATTATTGAACAACAGTTATCTCTAACTCAGTGTGATTTCCGAGCACTCTGTCTCATGTGGGGACTGGGTCCAGCATGCAAACATGTTTGGATAATTAAAAAGTATGTTATCTCTTGCTGGTTTATTGCAGCCAGAGTGAACTGAACACCAGTGCCCCTAATCCCATCAGCCTGTCTGCGGGAAAGGTCAGGGGTCAGCAACTGCTCCTAAAAGCACTGTGCAATTGAATCTAAACCAGCCCCTACCTACTAAGCAGCTGCTCACAGACAATTCAGGATCTGTCCTCCTGAGATCCCCAGGGACTTGTCCAGAAGAGGCCACCTTCAGAACAGAACCCTGCACCTCTCCCAGCTCATCTGACAGTCTGGAACCGGCATCAGATATCTACTTTGAAACAGGAACGCAACGTGATTATCAGAAGAAATTTAAATTCTTTTCAAGTAAATTTCATTTTTATTTAAAACAAAAATGTTTTTAAAATCAGTTTTAAGTGAATCATTGTCTATGAGAAAATATGGATGTTGTTTTTAACTATAGAAATTTTGTGGGCTGGCGAATGCATAGATGAAATAAAAGAGTCTGTGGGTGCTTGTGAGGGCCAACACCGAGGGGGACGCTGGTCTGACCGGATGGAAGGGAGCTGGGAGTGCACAGGCCTGCAAGTCCAGGCTTGCCCTGCAAGAAACACCCACCACCCTATCCTATATCTGTGAAAATCCCTGGGCAGAGTTATGCTCCTTAGTGATGGCTTTTCAGTTGAATTTATTTATGTAGAATTTGGAGAAAACTAGAAATTCAAATAAATCGAGACTACGTGTGCAGTGAGGTGAAGAGAGGAAGCTCAGCCATCACCTGGTGCACAAGCCAGGACCCTGTGGAGGGCAGGAGGGTCAGCATCCCTCCCTGGGCCATGGGCACTTCCAGGACCCCACATGGGACCACAGGACTGAGGAACAGGAGAATGGTTATTATCACAGAAGGATCCTTCCTTATATAGTAGTATCCATAATGGTAAAAATTATACAGAAATGTAAATTTGAGAAGTGAGCGCTGCTCATTTTCCTCCGCCTCACTTTCTTCTTTGCATGCTGGGCTGACAGAGGAGCACTCTCCTGGTTCGGCTGTTGCCCCTCTCATTCAGTCTACTTCCTCTCCCAGCCCTCTCCAATGATGGGCTAGACCTGGCCTCTCGAGGAGACTTCTGCATGTATTTCACAATCAATGGCATTGCTCTTGTTCGTACAATCCATATATTTTTACAAAATATTTATTCAATGTTGGCACTATTAGTTTTGCTTTAGGTGATATATGAAATAGAGGGCCCATTTTTCTTTAGAAGAGGACACGATTTGTCACACACCACAGAACATTCTAGGCCCACTGCCCTGCCTCTTCAAGGAGCACTTCCTTTCTCTAAAGTTTGATACTAAAATAACAAAGACTGATAGCGTCTCGCAGTACTGTGCTATCAGCTTTCTACAGCTCTCTTGGTGAAGCAACTCCACACCTCCTCTAGCTACCTACATGCAGTGTACTCTGGTGGCGCTCACCCTGCGCCTGCAGAACTTCCCCATCAAGGGTGCTAATGGGACAAGGAAGAAGATTTGATTATGGATTGTGAATTAAGAGAGCAATTTTGCACTGATGTTCAGTTTCCTGATTTGGATGATTAGAGAATGAATATGAAAGAGAATGCTCTTATTCTCAGGAAAAGAGAACTAGGGGGTTGTCTTCAGCATGTGACTAGTTGTTCCAGAAAGCCTGGACGGGGAGCACACAGAGGGATGGGGGAGACGGGTAGGCAGCCAAGGCCTGAGGACACACAGGGGGGTCTGGGCATTTGTTGCACCTCTTCTATAAACTGAAATTATGTCCAAATAAAATCCAAAACTAAACAAACAAACAAAAAAACAATACTTAAAAGAAAGTATTATTGGGCTTGTGACATTCAAAATTTTTTTTCTTGGTTATTTCCTCTTTCTTTTCTAAATTGAAAATATACATAAAATTAAAGCTCTATGAAGGTGTTTGTGTGTGTCTTGCACCCCCAGAAGTAGCATTTTAAAGTAATATCTCCGTTTATAGAAAAATAGCCCCGCTTTATAGGAATTCCAATCAAAATATTTAGAAAATACAGAGAAAATGGCAAAAAGTCTGCTGAACAGTATGATTTGATCTTGGACTTCTGCTTCCACCCTGGGCACTCACAGGGAGTGCAGCCCCCGCTCCCCGCGTTTTGGTCGGGCAGGTATTTCTTCCAGACCCTACTCAAATCCACAGTGGACCTCAATGATTTACCCACGGGAGAAACAAATATTTCCTTGTTCCTGTCATTATATTCCCTAATAAAACTGTACCTTGCTGGTGTGAAGTATGTTCATCAGGCAGAAAAATATCCCCAAATAACACTTTCCCTATAGGAGGAAATGCTGGGGTCAGGATTTGCTGTGGGCGAAATTACAACACCCAGAACCCAAATATTGATGTTGCAGAGTGCTGGCCAGGTCCTAGGAGAGACGTGGCTGAAGGTCGCCTTGGACGGCCAAGCCCTAGGTCAGGCGGCGCAGGGCTCAAGGGTCTGTCCTCCTCTCCCTGCCTGGGTCCACACAGCCTCACGGAAGAAAGCATCCCCCAGCCCACGGGTGCACTGGCTTCCGGCCTTATATGAATTGCACTGGTCTGCGTTGTGCAATTCAGAAAAATGAATTGACACACTTGCGGGGCCGGGCACAGGAAAATACCTCCATTTCCCGCCTGCTAATCCCTTCCTTTGGCGGCTTGTTGCTTTATTGTTTGACTTCACGTCCTAAATAACATCTCATAGGCAGCCCCCGCTTCCCTGAAAGCCAGGGTGATGGTGGGGGAGGGGCAGCCCTGTGCTCTGCTTTCTTCTCCCTTCCTCTCTCCCCTCCCCCATCCCACCTCTCCCCCACCTTTTTTTTTTTTTTCTTTTTGTTTAAGAACTCCACCTTCCTGCTGGAATTCCAAATCATTTCAAAGTCCAGTGGCGGCTTCTCCTCCTTACATACCCTTATTATTTCAAAGCGAGGCCATCTTAACTGAGGGAGCAAGTTTATTCAGGTGGCATGAATCAAACAGGGGCTCTGCAAAAGCTAGAGCTGCAGACAGCAGCCCCTGCGTCTCCCAGTCCCTCCTCCCAAAGAAGCATAACAAAACCCCAGAAAAACAGCCGCCAGTAATCTCCCTGCCTTAGCCAGCAACAGGGGTGAGGGAAAGCTGCCCTCTCATTATAGCCCTGGTCTCAAGGTTAGAATTAGACCCTTAGGGTAAGGAGCTGTCAATTAGAGATAACTCCAGCCAACGCCGTCTGAAGCGGGGGCTTATCTCCTAGCAACTCTTCATTCAGGGCACAGCCCCTGGCTCTGCCCGCAGCTCAAGAGCCATCTTGAAGACAGTGAAATAACCTTTTTCAATCTGAGCAGATGCATAAAGAATTCTACTTCCCCAGTCCTCGATGGAGCCTGGGTGACATTTGACTAGAAAAGGGGTGGAATCTGGAAAGAATTACGATTTTCTTGTGTTCCACTTGCAGATGTTTCCATTGGAGATTTAATAGAAGTATCTGGCTAAACAATCAGAAAATCTAAATTCAATCTGATGCTGGAGACCTCCTTCTTCCAGATATGAGTCTGTCATGTTTATGTATAAGCTGACATATTCTCCCTCGCAATGCCTATTTTATGCTTAGGAGGAATTTGCCAACAGTGGAAATGGAGTGGCTCTGGTTACCAGGGGAACTCGGCCTGTCCCTTTATCTACCATGGCAGGGCATATAGAAAGCCAACAAGCATAAATCCTATTAAGAAAAGCAGAGGGTTATGCACCATTGATGTAGGGAACATCTCAGAATTTACTACTAGACTATATATTTGGTACAAAAAAAAAATCATGTGCATTCCTTGGAGATGTCTCTTCATTAGATTTAGAAATCATGGTGTTGATTTTTCTAATCTCAAGCAGAGAAAGAATGGCAGAATACCAGGGGGTGGGGAAGAAGGGAGCCTTTGATTTTCCACTATCTACAATAACAAAGGGATACCTCAGCAACGTTGTAAAATAGCGGATGCAAAATATCCAGCGTGCTGCAGGGTGTAAATCAGGCACTGATCTTGGAATTAAAGATGTGAATTAACAACGCCTCCTGTGTCCACCATTACTAAGAACAGGGCCATTTTCCCAGAGCTTTCCTGCAAGCACCCCTCTCACCCCTCCATGGCTTCTGCTGCCATGAGTTTGTGGTGTCCTTCAAGGCGCCATGGCCACTGAATTTCATACCCACATATAGACCCATAGACCCGTACATATGCTTCCTACTTTACTTGTGAAGTAATTATTGCGTGTGTTTGTTTTTATATTTAAGTAATTCTCAGGTATATTGGGAGCAAAAGTCAGGCAGTCAAGAAACTGACATACATCAGTCTCCTGGACTAGTATGTGCTGGGTTGGAGAAAAGAACTGAATTCTGGAGAAAGTCAATCCTGGAGCACAAGAATGCAAAACAGCCGCCCTGCTGTATGTGTGGGGTGTGTGTGTGTGTGTGTGTGTGTGTAGATCGGTCTTCGCTATGCAGCTTGATAAATCAGATCCCCCAACCTGAACAGCTTCGGGTGGATTTACTTTCACCCTCTCTAAATCTCAGCCTGCAGATGGGTTCCTCATTAAGCTCAGATGGACTTGCTTTTGCATTACCACTTGTCAATATCACAACACGCAGGGAAGCGTTTTTAAAGAGAAGGAGAAAGCTTAAGCAACTTTGAATGAATCTGTGTGTGTCTGTGAAAGGTATATACATGCAATCACACTTTGGTCTATTTTAAAAATAAAGGTTCCAATTCATGAAGGAGGGAAAAAAAAGCTGGCAAATATATCACAAAATATCCAATACCTTAAAATAAAGTCACACATAATTTTCAGAAATTAAAGTTTTCTTGTTAGTGAAGAAGAGGGGATACAGCTTTGTGAATTGCTTTCAGAAGGCAGACATCTCTGGGTTGTTTTCCTTTTTTTTTTTTCCCACATAAAAATATAAAAATATTTGAATCAAATTTATTGTTCATATCTATATGCTGCTGGAGCATTTTTACAAATGCATTTTTAAGCATCAATTCTCTCCAGTGTAGAGACCATCCCTTTAATGCTACTTGGCATTAAATTTGAATATAGTAGCAAAAAATTGACTTAAAAAAAGGAAACATCAGTAGCCATCACAATTTACTTATTAGACAGCAGATTGGTGATGTCCCCAGGACTCTTATGTGGACTGTCAGTGCTGGTTCCCTAGGAGATGACTGAACTTAACTGCTTCGCTGCTGTAAGGACAGAATGAATTCCGGGAGCATCGTCTGGAAGCTCACAGGCCCGCCCACAGCTCATTAATCTGTGGCCAACAGCCTGGATTTCAAAGGGCTTTTGGTCTGTAAAAGGGTCAAAGATCGGCCATATCTTAATGCAAATTTGATTCGTCCTGTGCTTTTTGGGAACCCGAACTTACTAAGTTTCTGTTATTTGATTTGCATGTAAGAGCCATATCTTTGGTTAACAAAGGTCAGTGTTTAGTTCCTCTTCAGCACCCCGTCTTACGCAAGAAACTGATCTCTCCTGACTTCTGAGAATTTGGCTCAAGAAACGCAGTGTTTAATGTCCTTATATGCTGTTATTTTTTTTTAACTGATGCTTTGAAAAATCTTCATTGCTACCTGCATGTACACCTTTGACTTTCTGTAGCATCATCCTAAGAGAATATTTATTCTAAGTGTTCAGTCTACTGTTCTCAAACAAATGTGTGTCCCGGATAGCTGGGGAATGTGAGGCTCCAGAACCCCCACAGAACCAGAAGAGAGGAGACCTGAAGTCAGTCTCTGCTGGTGGTGTTTACTGAGTGACCTTGAGAAGTCACAGCTTCCCTGAGCCTCAGTGTCTGCCTATGAAAAAGAAAGAAGAAGCTCAACTGAATTATGTGAATTATTTGAAATAATTATTTGGAAGAGATTATAAATTGGAAACTGTTATACAAACATTATTCTTTTAATAATTTTATGCCAGTTTGTTAAGACATGAAAAATTGTATCCCAATATTATTTAATAAAATTGCTGATCTTCAAAAAGCACAAAACACAGTATTCAGTTAGTTGTATTGTAGCAGGCTTATTTGGCTACCCGGTCCTCAAAGAAGCCTCCTTTATTAATCTCACCCAATTGGAATATTTTTTAATTTTGCAAATTTATGTTCTAAACTGTGTAGATTTTTTTTGAGATCAAGGGAAATTACCTAACATATTTCACAAAATGTTAGCTTATAACAAAAATAAACTACACATTTTTTATACTTTGCCTCCTTAAACCACAGACCCCAGCCCTTTTTCCTTTTACCATCATCCTTCATTTATGATTATTTATTACTGTGTTAGCAACTTTTCCTTAGCCTTGGCCCTACCCTGAAAAGCTATTTTCACAATCAGAAACAGAAGTTGGGGTTTGAAAAGCCATAATGAACCAGGAAAATATAACAAAGGAAGATGTCCCCCCTGGAAGGGTAGATGATAAGAGGCAAAGCTCTTATGTATGTTTTATTTGAAATTCATCTGAGCTGAATTTTATTTTCCCTTCCTAATTTCTAGTACTTAGGAGAGAATTGTGTTTGGATATTTTTTCCAGTATTCAAAGCAAGGGGAAAATATTGTTTATAAAGAAATAGGCCATGTAGAATAACCGCTCTCTTGGGCAACACACAAAGATTAAAGAATAATGGCTCTGGTAACTTTGATTCTCTGTTTTGTTCCTTTCCAGATTTCTGCTGGAAAGAGTCCCTGGTTGAAATATGTAGTTGTATACATGCTAATATTCATCTGTGCACACTCAGACACACACCTTCACACCCAGAGACAGTAAGAGTCACATTAACAGAGCTCTAGAACAACAAAAGTTCCTTGAAAGATGAGATCAATTATCCAAACCCAATTCTAGATATCAGAAATAGCAACATTTGCCTATTTCAGGAAAGGGAGCACCATGTTTTAAATCTGCCTTTCACCACATGAGGCAATAATCGGCCGCCCCTCGGCGTGGCCAGATGCTGTATGGTGCTCCTGTGGTAAAGCAGCATCCAGGGAGAGAGAGCAGAGGGAGCTGGGAATGTGACTAACGTCCCTTTTACTATCCAGAACCTCAGCCAATGGATTCAAGTCACAAACGAGAAGCCTAGATGGTCATATATCACCCTGGCTTTGAACTTACTCATGCATTAGCTATTTCAGAGATTTATTTATGAAAATCAATCCTGATTTTGAATTCATTGTGGGTGAGGGGCTGCTGACTCAAGGGGCCTGAGGGACCCTGGGCTGAAGGACAGACAGACAGCCATCCAGCGCAACCAATACACAGCGGCCAGTGAATGGCCTCATCTACAAACCAACTATTTGATATGCAGATGGGACCCCAGGCCTCTTTAATAACACAGCACTTCTCAGGCAGCAGGTGCAGGGAGAAGTGAGTGGCCCGTCCTCATTTCAAAAGCTGGGCTGCCTTTCTCTCTCCCTCTGGCCCTGAACAATTGCCCGAGCTCTATTATCTTCATTTTTTATCTAGACGGTCCATTTACAGGATCAGGGCTCTCACCCTCTGCTTCTCCTTCAGAGCTGTAACCTTAAGAGCGGACACGAAGCAGGATTTAGAAGCCACATGAGTCGCTGAGGAAGGATCTCATCCAGACTCTTCCTAACAGATGATGCAGAAAAATCTGTTTGGAGGTCATGCACCATTTCATACTCTCCCCCACACCCTGCGACCCGAAGGACAATGTCTCCTTGAAATAACTGTCCACGCTATGATAGAAACAGAGTTGGCTTTTGCATTTGTATTGGGAGAAGCAACCCAGGTCCAAGATAAGCAAAAATACCCTCCCTAATTTTTTTTTTGACAGATCTGCTTCAGCATTCGACAAAAGAGCTGGATGTCTGGGGGCCCCATGACAGATTGTTACACCACAGCATGAAGGTGCTTTTCAGCCATCAGGAAAAAGAATCAAGAGTTCATCTCACGCCACACCGACCCCCTGAACTCCAGAGCAGCAGAGAGATGCTTCCCAAGCTCCCGATGCTGTAAAGTGCAACGTCATATAATTTATACTGTCTGTGGTTGCAGGTTATGTCCTGCAAGTCATAAACTCTTACAGTTTTATGGCTCTGCTGCAGCTATTAACTAAATGAAAGAGTTATTCGTTTGAAATCTGGAATCTATACAAGGTCCAAGCTTAAATTCATCAAGATCCACGAGTGTAAAACAGGTGAAAATATTAAACATGAAAGATTATACACAGTAGGGCCAGGGATGGGGTGGGAGGGGGTGAGGGAAGCAGAGGCAGGGGCAGTGGTACCCAATGAGCATCGGTGACATTTCTACCCCACACTCTATTTACATATCTAGAGCAGGGACAAGCTCTGGGCCTCGGGCTGAACCACAGTAGCTGCTTTGCATTGGTTTGTGGGTATGTTGTGAGACAAATAAAGGGACTTCGACATATTTCTGCAGATACGCACATGAACAGAGAGAAGGAGACAGACACAGAAGGTGAGACAGAGTAGGAGCAGCGAAGTCATTAACATTTTGCTTTGGCTTGAAGATCTGGCCTGCTTTGTCACACAAATCAATCGATTTCCTTTCAAATACTTATGCAGGTACCTATTTTCAGTGCTATATGTTTTTTTTTCTTCTCTTTTTAAATTAAATATAAAAATGTTACAAAAATACTTCACCTGCTGACTCTGGGGGTGGGGGCAATGTGTTCTGCTCAACACAATGACCTGAGATGTAGTTTCAAAATCTTCTCTCCTTTAGAGGAATCTTCTCCAGTGGTCAAAGCCACTGTTTGGGGACTTACTTAAAAAAGCACAACGTGGCATTTGGACAAGGCAGTGGATGGAGGCAGCTCCTAAGGTGCTCTCTCTTTACTCATTAATCCAAGAGGTTAGAAAAAAGAATCATGACCTGAGCTCGCTGCAGAAATCAAAATCAAGAGCATGTGCAGGACTTCCAGGTGACAGCCACTGCTGTGCCCGAGACTGAATGTTGGTGCCACCACTGATTCCCAGGCAAAGTCCTAACCTCCAGAAGAGTGATATTGGAGATAGCGCCTTTAAAGAAGTGCATTAAATAAAGTCTTCAGGGCAGACTCATGAGACAAAAGAATTGTGGCCTTTAAAGAAAAGACACTAGAAAGATCTCCCCCACCCCTGCCCCCACCTGCGTGCATAGGCCAAGGAAAGACCCATGAGTGGACACAGTGAGAAGGCTGCTGTGCCAGTCAGGAGGCAGCTGGCACCTTGGCCGGCCGCGGACTCCAGTTGTTAAAACAGGGAGAAATGCGTTCCTGTGGTTTAACTGCCCATCCCCAGGATCTGGTTATGGTAGCCTGAGCTGATTGAGATGCCCTACTCATATGGAAACATTTTTTCCACAAAATCTGAGAAACAAAATTTTAAATTGATATACAGTACATTGCACATAAGAATTTTTGAGCAGTTGGACTACCAACAAATAAAACAAACTTGTACTTTATAAGTCTTTTTTTTAAAGGGAGGTAATTGAAGAATATTGAAGTGCTCCTATAATAGTTACTGTACCATAAAAGCGATACTAATGAATATTCATGCTATAGCTACTAGGCTCACCTTGCCTTTAGGGCATCCTTTTAACATTGCTGTGACCTAAAACAAGTGCAGAGAAGAGGCTTGGAGCTCCAGAGGCCTCCCACGCAGCTCAGTTGAAGTAATAAGAAGTCTAGCAGGGAAGGAACAAGAGCTAGAGTGGACCCTGGTTCCCAGGCATTTACTAGGTATTTTATGTCACCTGATGGACAGTCACTCTCAGAAATAAACACTGCTTTTCCCATTATCTAGATGAAAAGACAGGTATTAGTGAATTTAAATTATTCACTTACGTAAAAATTACTCATCAATAAAAATGACAAAAGCCAGGATCCAAGCCTGCTGCCTTCTCTCTGCCATTTCAGGTAGCACCGGTCAGGTCCTCCCAAAGAAGCCTGGAAGGGATTTTCCAAATATGCTGCCAGGGACTCGAGGACTGGCTGGCATCATTTGGATGAAGGGGAGGAGAGGAGAGTTGTATTTGAGAGGAAGAGAAATGGAGTGAGGGACAAAATGGGGAAGCAGTGCTCTTGGGAATCTTCCAAGGCGCAGAGAGCAGCAAGCCCTCAGGGTGGAGAGCCAGGAGCCAGCTTGCAGAGGTGACTCCTCCCTGCCATGGAGCAGTGCACCCAACAAGAATGTGAACGGTGAGCGCCTCACTTTCTGGGGTAAGCCAGCCGTCTTCAGCATCCCCGTGGTCCACAGGGAGCCGCCTGATCTGCAGCCCACGTTTCTCTTCCTTGCTTATCCAGGAGGGTGAGAGAAATCTTTCTGTACTTTTTCTAGACTCAAATTATTGCTTCAAATGTTTTTAAACTTGGCACAATCCCAAGGCACATTTTTTTTTTTTTTTGGCCAGAAAGTTTTTTCTTCTTTTTTCTCTAAGCCCATGTGTATTTTAAGCAAACTTTCATCCATATGCTCCTTATTCCTGGTCTCTTCATTCATCTGTGTGCTGTTCTGTGTGCTGTTTAACATCTTGTTAACACCCTGTCCTTTAGGTGCATACTAAGGTTTGCAAGTTTATTTGGGGGTTTCATGCTTGGGGGGTTGTATGCTTATTTTTGTTTATTTATTTTAAAAATAGAAAGCCTGATTTAGGCTCTGTAGACCACCGTTCTGATCTGAGCAGCTCTTCCTCCACACTCCAAGTGAAAGACACAGGGATGGTGGACTCACACCAACCTGGGCCTGGGCAGTTGGTGCCCTGTATTCGTGCAGTCTCCCCAAAGGTCTGATGAAGAAGTCACCTCCCTCATTTTTCAGGTGGACTCACAGAAAACTCAAGGCCCTTGAGGGACCAGACTATCTACAGGATAGACACTTCCCATTCTATCTGCCTGGTGTGGCATCTGATTTGGAAGAAAGCCATCATTATATGGCTGTATGTCTCCTACTTCAAATAAGATGTGTTCATTCTCCTTCGGGAGATTCCAAGGAAACTCTGCCCCTCTCTGGAGAGCTGTCCTTGTCCTGTCCAACGAGGGTGTCAACCCTAACCCTCCATTCGCCTGGAGGTGCCTGGTTTCCCAACAGAGGCTCACCAGTCATTCCCTCTCTGGGCCCCTAGATCAGTGGGATCCTGGAAACCCGTCGGAACCTCAGGAAACAAATGGTGCAGATTAAATCTCTCTGTTTCCTGGAGTCTTTGCTGCCTATAAAAATACAGTGGGAAACAGTCCTGGGGGTCTATACAGTTATTATTAAAGAGATGCTCAAGTGGTCTTTACAGTAATTGCTACCCAAACTTACATTGCGGGGAAAGTGGGACATTTTCGTCTTGACCCACGCTTCCGATGGAGAAGGCTGTGTGTTCTCAGGCTTTTCTCTGCTCATGGGGCATAGTTACTGTTTTCCTTGCAGTGATGGAACGTTGGTAGAATATAGTTAGATGCTCCCAATGGTTGAGGAAAATAAATGCACACGGGAAAGGAATTGTGGATGTTGCTAAGGATGTTGCCTTAGCATTTTTATATATCCCCTGGTCTTATGGTGATGCAAAGAGAACATTCTGGAAAGCCATGATGGAAATTCAAATCACATGACTTTTTGGTGATAGAAATATTTCTGTGAAGTTCTTTGAGGGCCCCAGCGAGACGTCCTGGGTAGAGAGCCTCCACTCCAAGGACCCTTCTCTACAGAGTTTCTCATTACTAAAGGCCAAGCCCTGCCCTTCTGCCACCATTTTATAGACAAAACCATGACTCAAGCCAGACAAGGGGCTTAGAGTTGCTTCCTTCCTGCTCCCAAGGCTGTGTGCGCAGATTCATGTTCACAGTGTAGCAGAAAGACATACTAGCTCTCAAAAATGTAGTGTGACTAAAACTGTTCTATAAAAAGTGACCCAAATAATCCTGAAGCTATGTTTATGCCACAGCAGTCATCAGAACTTTGGGGGGACTGCATGAGTACAGGGCACCAACTGCCCAGGCCCAGGTTGGCATGAGTCCACCATCCCTGTTATTTCCACTTGATCCTATCAGCCCAACCAAAATGGCATGAATGCAGTGATGGTCCCCAGCATCTACTGGGCTTAGGCCCTGGGAATAGCAGTGCACTAAATGCCTTACATGTGACGTCACAGGAATTCCTCCTGCTCCATGGGTCCAAATCAAGACTAGTTTTATGGACAGCGAGAGCCAGGCTCCAGTGGTGAAGCATTTGTTCCTGTCCGTGGGGACGGGGAAAAGCTGAGTGGACCCAGAGTCGGCCGCTGTGCCTCCTACCTGTTCAGCGGTCAGAAGTGGACACGGAGTAGCCACTTCACATTGTGGTTGGCATCGAGACAGTCTGTGGATTGCCTAAGTAGTACTGCAGCGAAATATTCCAGTTTCGCATGTGCTGTATTTCAAAATGATTTGTGTAGGTTGGTTTACATAGGAGTGACATTTAATAAAGAAAATATATTCCTTGATCTTTGATTTGCTTAACAAGCAGCTTTCAACATTCAGTTTTATTAATTGCTCTGAAAACCTACAATTTAGGTAAAACTAATTACATTTGATTTTCCTCAGTTGGTTAGCTTTCTTTTAATACAAATGGGACTGAAAACAATCGCTCTTATCTATATGTGCCATATATGATGCGACAATAGGAAATGCCAGGAGACATCTATCCGCTCCTTCAAAATTAGCTCTAACTTGATTTCTAATGAAGGGTTTGCTCTTGCAAGAAATTGCCTTGACAAGTCTTTTCTTCCAGGAATCAATATTTTTTTTCTTGTTTCTTTTTAAAAACCAATTTCTTCGCCTTCTGGCATCTTTTATATCTTCCACACCCAGGAATGACCCTTGTTGACCGACACTGCAATGGACGCATACCGTGGAATTCACACTTGCATGGAGACAAGTATCTGTGGAATCCTGGGGTGGCAAGGCTGCCCCAGGAGGAGTTGGTCTGGTGGAGGCATTCAGGTTCAAAGCCAGAGGTCACTGTCGTGACAGTGCCGTGACTGAGAGTTTGCAGATGGTGGCAGAGCATCCAACACCCTCACACCATTGGCAGTGAGAATCAGCAGTCAGACACTGGAGAGTGTGGTCACGTCCTAAGAAAGGAAGAAGAGGTCAGCTGCAAGTCCACTCCCTGAATTTTGAGCAGGTCAGTCATGTTGGGCTGAGAGGATCACAGCAGTTCTTAGAGGCCCAGGATTCTGCTGATCGCCTTCCATGGCCATGGATCATTATTCCCAAGTGTTTGTTAAAGGATCAGTCAAAATCTGATATAAATGTAAGATGTTCCTGCTAGAGTTCAGATGTGAGGGGTCCCCGGAAAGCTCAAGTGTGAGACAATGCAAAAAAGTTTGGAGGTGAAAGCACTGGGTTATGAGAGGACTGACCCAAGCAGTGCATAAATCCACTTGAATGGATTAACTTGGCTTGTGACTGTAGGCCCGGCCCGTAGGGTGTGGCTAGAGAAGGTGGTTCCCTGGGGGCGTGCATTTGGGGTATAATTTGTCCCTGGAGAGCCAGCTTAGTCTCTCTCTGCCTTCTGGTTGTCATGTCCTCAGCTGCGCCCTTTGGCCAAGCCTCGGCCCCCCTCCAGCACAGCTGTGGTGTTGGCCATCTATGGACGAAGACCTCTGAAGTCCTCATCCCTAAGGAAACTTGTTCTCCTCTAAAATTGTTCTTGACAGATATTTTGGACTGAAAAAAGTTCCCCCTGCCACACCTTCTAGGGAGTAAAATTATATCACACTTATAGGAGGAAAAGGTCTTTGGTCTACCAGTCATACCCCAAATTGTGAGAACCCCGCCACACTCAAGGCCGTGTTTGGACACCCCAAGGATCAGGGCTTGTCACACAGGAAACCAACAGCTTTCACTCCCTTGCCTTCCAGTGTGAGGCCACTGCTTTCCGTCTCTTCCCAGGTGACACTGAATGTGGCTTTGACCAGTGGCTGGTCCCTCCTGGGTTCTTCCCCCTGATGTAAATGGAGGGGACTCTCCCCTGAAGGGGTCTAACAGCTCACAGGACCTGACCACAGCAGAGGCGTGTGCACTGACAGGCTCTGTCCTCACCTGCTTTGCCTCTCTGCCTTCTGTTCTAAAAGGTAGCTCAGCATCCCCGAGAAACGGGACAGGAGGGCTTGGTCATCTCTCAGAGTCCACTTCCCCACCAGGAGAGAACCTGTAAAGCATAGCACTTCACAGGCTGTACGTTCGGCTTGAAGGTCGGCAAGCTTCTCGAAGCCTCACCAGAGTGCAGCAAACCTAGAACTCCAAGTCGGCCGCCTGTTTGTTGAGAGCCACTGCCGAGTTGGAATGGCCCCTGGCATTTTGCCAGAAGTAATGGTTGAGAGGCGAGCCATTAAGATGATGCTGGATTGATTCAATTGTATATAGAGCCCTGCTGTCCGCCTGGGGGGGGGGGGGCTGCTACTTTGGAGTTCCCGTTGAGTTCTCATGGGGTTCCCGGTGGGTTCCGGTTGGTGTGCCAGAGAAGAGCCGCGTGGGTGGCATTCGGGAGAGTTCCTGGGGAGTGTGCGTGGGGTGCTGTTGGAGTTCAGGCAATAAAGTTTCCTGTTTGAAGATACAAGTGCTTTGTGGCGGCTTGGTGATTTGTGCCCAGCCAGACTGCGGCACCTGTCAATCATGCTTGCCCTTCCTCTACCATGTCTAGGGGCCAGAGAGGAGTCCTGACAGGAGGAGAGGCTGGGACCTCAGCTACAAGGGACTGCAGGTGATTCACCTTGTGTCCGAGGGAAAGCTTTTTGTCTTAATTCTCTGACAGTGGAAGCTAACTTCCTCCCTTCCTCCCTCCCCTGCCTCCCTTCCTCCCTCCCCTTCCTCCCTCCCTCCCTTCCTTCTTTCCTCTCTCCCCTCCCTTCATTCCTTCCTCCCTCCCTAACACAGTGACGCCCCACAAGGCCTAGACCTGCAACCCAGGCTACCAGCACCTGCCAGTGTGCATCATTGTGCCTGTGGTGGCCTTGTACCAGTGGTGGGGCCAGAGGAGAAAGCTTGTCACCTTTGATTACTCACCCTTTGCCAGTGCTCAGGAAGCAAGATGTGAAGAACAGGCTCTCGGGAACCTGGCGGCAGCCTGCAGTCACCACAGCTGCAGCCTTCTGATGGGAAGCCACCAAGGTCCACAGAGGCCGTGCAGCGGAAGGCCTCTTCAACGGGTGCCCTGCACCCAAACCCTCAAGTGTTGCAAATTCCACAGGAAAACCCCTTTTTATTAAGAATAGATAGAAACGGACAGAACTGCCTCACAGAGCCTTCCTTTGGTAGTGCACTGTGGTTAGAGCATTGTATTGGGCAGCAGGAAATCTGGTTTCTAAGCTTGGCATGGCCTCAGTGAGCTGTGTGCGCCACCATAAGTCCATCTGTCCAGATGAAGAAGTTGGATAGCAAGGGCTCCCAATGCCCTTCCTGGTCCATAGGCCCACATACAGCATATCTACCAAGACTCAGGGCTGACAGACGTGCAAACAGGGTTTGATCCCAGCTTCACCATTGACTGGCAAGTTGCCAAACTTTTTTTCGAGTTTATAAGCAAAATATGGGTGAGAAGAATGCCTAATCCATAGGATTATTTGGAAGATTAAATAAGGTAGTTTAATCACAGTTCTTAGGTCCATAAAGGGTCTTTATAAAGAACTATAAATTTTAAAATTATATCTGTGGTTTCTTGTGGGACCTGTGTATTGATTATTGCTAATAAGATGACTTTAAAAGTTGACCATTTAACAAAGATGTTGAGCTTCTTGAGAATGATTTGGAGAAGCTCATTTCTGCAAGCACTCGTGCACTGCTGTATCCGGAAATCCACAGAAGAAAGTCAACAGACACATAAAACAAGTAGGCAAGAACTGGACCTGGCCCTGCAGACCAGCAACAGAGGGCCCTGTGCTTGGGGAGCACGCCCAGACTTCTCCAGGCTCTCCGCACGTTCATCACCAGCACATCTGCACACACCAAGGAAGCAACTGGAAGAAACTCCATTTACAGTCAACCTGCATAGAAAAGCCAAAGGGAAGAGTCAATGCAATTAACCCAGAGTGAAATCATGCTTCTAAAGAACTCTCCCACTCCATTCTTGGATTTATAGTACAAGGTTCTCTCTGTAATGGCTCTTGTAAATTAATCGCAGACACTATTGTCTACGGGCATTCTCAGAGTAAGTGGCAAGTAGTTAATTGCACCCCAAATTAGCCAATTCTGCCCATAATTAACCATTTGAAGACAATTAATTGCATGCATAATATTTGCACCTGCAACTAATTGGAGACCCTTATATTGTTCCTGGAAGAAATAAATAAATAAATAGCAACAACAACAACAAAAGAACCAGAGGTTACTCTTAAAACCCAGTCTTTTATAGTCGAAGGTTCTAGAGAGCTGGGAGGAGAATAGAGCTTAGGAAATGCTCAGCTGTGCTAAATGGAGAGGCCACTTTTAAGTATTTTTTTAACTGACCAATAAAAATTTCTACATATTTATAGCATACATGATGCTTTCAGGTACAAGCACTCTCTCTCTCTCTCTCTCTCACACACACACACACACACACATACATGCACACACGAATGGCTGAATTACACTATTTACAAGTTGCATCCTCCCACATACTTGCCATTCTCTCGTGGTTGGAGAACAATTTTAAATCATCAACAACAGACAAGGTTTCCCAGATATTATTTTTTTGATTGTTTTCTTTTTTCCCCTTTCCTATTATCAACTATCTATACTTAATTTTTTTAGCTATCTAATAAAAATTTTAAGGGTGTCCAAGGTTTGAAAGTATTAAGACCATACTACATATTGAAACACATAGTGTTATTTTAGAGAAAAAGCTGTGTCCTCTCATTTTTAATCATGTTTCACCAACAGGTAACTATTTACAGTCTTCTGCTTTACTAACCATACTATTTTTTTTTTCAAAGCTTAAGTCTTGGTTTTCCCTTTCTTTACGTTTGTAACCCAGGAGCAGAGCTAGCATTGTCGTATACAAGGTTCACCATGACTTCTTGGATGTTAATAAAAGCCAGTTTGTGGTTCAGGATACATATGTTGTCACAGTAAGAAATAAGTGTTCTCTTATGTAACGTTAGAAGAATAACCACATATTCATCATGATTGCGTTTGGTGTATGACTGTGGATGAGCATAACGTCTTCTCACTCTCAAGAAGATAAAATGCTATTAATAGCAATAGTAGTGGCAATATTAACAATAATAGTAATGACATTAACCCCCTAGCACTTAGTGTGTGTGCATCTCTCTCTCTCTCTCTCTCTCTCTCTCTCTCTCTGAGATATACATCTATAGATCTATACATACATATGTATATCTCAGAATGTATAAATACATTAACCAGAAAATTCAGCCTGGCCTGGTCTGTCCTTTAGCAAGAAGGAAAAGAAGGGCCCTCTCCCTTCTGCTGAAGGAGAGCAAGAGCTCACCAGCTGAAGGTCAGGTCCTAGAAGGAGGCACCCTCCATGGTGACTCAAAAAGCCACTGGGAGAGCCAAGAAAAGTTGTTGAGAAATAAAAATAGAAGCCACCAGACGGAGCCAATCCTGGAGGACAGGGGTGGGGACAGGCCAACCTGTGTGGTGACCAGAGAGCAGCCGCAGGAGCAGGTAGCCAGTTGACAGAGGGGAAGGAACAACAGGGGAGGGTGGTCCACACTGGCGGGCAGGGCAGGGCAGGAGGGCCGCCGTGGCAGCTGAAGCCAGGGTACAGCTCTGTGCCGCTCAGCTTCCCCGTCTCCACGGACCTGGTTCTCCAGGGAATCCGGGAAAGCCCTTGGTCTTGTTGGATGGAACACCTCTAGACGGCAAGCTGAAGGGTACCAAGGGTTGATTTCTACACAAGGAACGGGAGGGGGCCTTTCAGTTGCCAGATAAGCGGACCCCCACACGGAGAAGGGAACAAACCCCAGACCCCAGGCAGTCAGGGAGAACCAAGATGTTTAATGCATTGGGGGAGGGAGATCTGAGTTTGTATGTGATAATCGTAAGCATTAAAACCATCAGACACGGTATGCTTCCTTCTCTCCTGGAAATAGGCCCAAAACATGGAGTGTCCGCTAGTCACTGACATAGATTCTGAACAGGACCAAACAAGTGTGAGGGCCTGGGGCACACTCCCAGGTAGTTTTACCATCCGGGGATACAGCTCCATTAATCAAAGGATGCGGAAGAAGGATTTACTGTCAGAGGCAAACAACTCTTCCTCCGTATTGTCCCCCCAGCTGACTGGTGGCTCTCAGGACTGGCTGAATCCAGGTGCAGCATACACATCGTGTCTGTACCTGGGAACCCCCCCACCCTCTGCTTTCCTTCACTTACTGATGCAGCCACTGATCAACAAAAGCAATTGAGTTAGTTTAGTATTTGTCCTTAGCAAAACTGCTTCGGCTGGTAAGCAATCCTTCCCTTTGCTCCTTTTCAAGTCTTCTGCTTTACTAACCATACTATTTTTTTTTTTTCAAAGCTTAACTCTTGGTTTTCCCTTTCTTTACGTTTGTAACCCAGGAGCAGAGCTAGCATTGTCATATACAAGGTTCACCATGACTTCTTGGACGTTAATAAAAGCCACTTTGTGGTTCAGGATACAAAGGACTTTGAATCTCACGGGACAGAATAACTGGGTGCTTGGGTGGGCTGCGTCCCCTCCTCTGATGACTATCTTTGGGTAACAGCACCCATCTTGGTGCCTTTCCCTGTACAAGGTGCAGACCGTTCCCTACCAGGAGGATCACTCATCTTGGATAATTCGCACCCTTTTCTGTCATATTCCATACAAGTCTTGGAGGTAGTTACGGTGACATATCGTCTGTTGCTTACACTGTTGTAGGATTTCTGATGCATGTCTGGGATGACAGAGTTGTGGCCAAACATCACCTTTCGTTTCCTTCTCCACAGCAAATTTTTTTTAAGCTTCATTTGATTCTATGCATCTTTTTAATGACAGTCTCCACCAGATTTAAGTCCTCATTCTGCCTCCAGATAGGGTGTCAGCATGAGATCACCATGCCCTGGGGATTAAGCACTGACACCCACCAGAGCACCTGCCTTGCTGTCTGACACCTTTTCCCACCAACACTAGAATCTAAGACATGCCCAGGCAGCCACAGTGAAAGGCTGCAGGTACAGGGCAGGGGTGGGGGTGGGCAGGACAGCTAGGCAGACAGGATGAACGGGGGCAGAGAGGAGGCAGAGAAGGGCTAAGGAAAATGCCTGGGCTCAGGACAGCCTTCTTGCTCTTCCCCCGCCCCCTACCTGCATGTGAATTCTTATTTCAGGTCTTAGTGCTCACAGAGACCTCAGGATCCCGAGCCTTCCCTTGGCCCCTCCCCCACCTCCTTCCTCCTCTTCCCCCACAAAGGCAGGGCTCTTCTTCATGCCACGTGAGCAGCAACTCACAGATGCATAATTTATACAGACGCACACTCTGACTGATGCCACTCCTTTCAGAGCCATACAAAAGCCATGAAAAGCATTGCTCCTAGAATATAAGGCACAAATCAGATGGCGGCCCAGCGGTATTGTGGGACATGTGCCTTCATAGCGTGAAAATCCCTGCAGCCTCCACAGGGTGCGCTTCAAAGACCCAGCCTCCAGACCCTGAACCGCTGGCGCAAGTCACCACAGAGCCCTTCCGCAGGCACGTTATTTGCAAGTTGTTCACCTTGCCCGCTCTTCAAAGGTGACCTCGTTGCCACCTGCCAGGCAGCGACTTGGTGTAAAATGGGGCCTATTCTGTTGGAAGCTGGTGTGATCTTCCAGGGCCTCACATCCCAACGCCAGATTGCAAAGAGCAGATGGAAGGAAGGGGGCGGGAGGAGGTCAGGGGAAGAATGAAGGGTGCGGTTTCCTTCATTTAGCAGTCTTCCCACTCCTCCATGCTTGCATTCTAAAAACCAGTTATTTTTTAAAAATGGATGGGAACAAAAACCCCCAGGCCTGTGAGTCCACGACAAATGACTCTTGTACCCTAAGGCGTTCCTGGTCTGGAATCTTGTTGGGCTCTGAGCTCCCTCCAGTTACCTTCCGCATCTTCAGGAGGGCTGGGCTCTGAAGTGAGTCGAGCACTGGAGACACATTTAATCAAAATCACACTGTTCCTTGAACAAGGTTCCTGCCCGTCAGGCCTCGGAGATGAAATATTAATGGAAAAGGGAGGAGACAAGAAAGAAGACCACTGCGTGGGTTTCACATTTTTTTCTGAGGTCGTCTCAGTGGGGGATGAAGGACAAACAGGTGTGAGTGGGCTCCCGCAGTGCTCCCTTTGAATTGTAAAACGATGAGAGGAAATCAGATTTTGTAAAGGACAAGGGAGGTTTTAAACCACAAGTAGAGACATTTTCAGACCTAGGCTCAGACTAATGATAACTAGTGCATTAAACTCCCTAGGACAAACACAGTGAGACAATCAGGGGAGTTCTAGATTGTCCCTTGCCTTCCGGGAAAAGGCTACAAATAAATCACTGATACCAAGCCACGTATTAGGAGAGTGCTTAGTTTACATGGACTACAGCATTTCTGGACCCCAGAGTATCCTTTACAGCAGGGAGGTGAAGACACCCCTTTGATTCTGTTGGTAAATCTTAGCAAACCCAGTGATTTGAATGATCTTACAGACCAGACACGGGGAAACACGTGGACCCTGTGAAAGGAAGGAAACAGATACTTCAAATGTAAAAATGAAGCTAGACTCAGAAACACACAGTTTCAACTTTCTAATAAAATAGCTTAGGACAATTTTGTTCAATACATGGTTTGGAAAAATATTTCTTTATTGTATAAAATCACAAGTACATGCCCGTAAAATACCTAACGCATGAGTTAAAATAATTGTAAAGCAAGTACTGTACTTGGAACTGAGAAAGTTTATTTAATTCAGTGACTGTAATGTTCTGAAACACTGCTCTGGGCACATTGAGGAATTATGAAATTCGGCTTTAATTTCCAGTTCCTTGTCCTTCACGGGCACTCACTGACTCTCCTAGTGAAGCCCGGGCACAGGGTGGCGGGTGGGAGCCGCAGACCAGGCCTGGAAACTTCTGGTGGTTTTACCAAGACTCGAGCCTTAGAATATGAAGGCGACTGAGAAGGGACCACTAAGCCCTTGTGCTCTGCAGGACCTTCGGAGTGTGCAGGACAGACCTCCCTTGCCCAGGGCAGCTCATGGCTGTGTGGCATGCAGGAGGCTGTGGGCCTCTCCCCAAAAAACTATTTTGGATCCATGGGTATCAATAAGCTTGTCCAATTAGTTTCTCAAAGTCTGGATTTTTAATGTTATTCTATGCTTTCCCCAGAACTAAACTCAGGCTGTGTGCCAGGAAGCCAGTGGAAGTATTGCCCATCTCTAGCCGCTGGAGATACTCCCCAGATTTCCATTGATGGCCCCGTTTGACAAATTGACAGAGGCTTGACCTGGCACCCTTTCTGACATTGGCACTTTAGGTGGGAGAAGGTGGGGGAAGGACTGGAACCCGAGAGCACAGGCAGGTCTGGGAAGGGGCTGTTTGGAGGGGGCCCCCTGGGAGCAGCAGCAGGAGGGGACAGCTGAGGTTCCCTGAACCTTGTAGCTCAGCACACTGCAGACTGAAGGCCAAGGTCAGCTGTCACCTGTGGTAGGAAGAGTTTTGTGCCATTGGCTAACACAGTGCCAGAGGCTGCTTTCGACTAGCAGCACCAGAGTCCAGGGTTGCAAACCAGACTTTGGAGCTTGCAAAAGCAAAAATGTTGACCACCTGCCTCTTTTTAGAACCAGCTTGAATGCCTGCTAATAGGCCACAGACAGTTCAAATTTACCTTTTGGTCATCACACCATGATTGACAAAAAGAGGCCTGAAAGAAGGAGTGGAGTTTCAAGATCATGATGAATTCTTTCTCTTGCTTCGTTTAGAAAATTGCTTCAAATGTATGAAACTGCATACCAGGTAGTCACTGGGTTAAGCTCTTCTTAATTCACACATTAGGGTTTCTCCGTTTCCCACTTTTGGTTCTTTAAAGAATTGTGCGTGGAAGAGGAACCTGCCACGTAGGCCGCTACAGGCGGCCATGCTGCCCAGCCGATTCCCATGGTGCCCTGGCAGGCAGCATCCCTGCTCCCCTCCGATGGTAGATGCTCTGTGCCCTTACCAGGCACTGTCCACCTGCTCACGGACAGCGTGAGCGAGGAAGAGGTCCCAGGTCTTGGTAGGAAGGCAAGTACTAGTAGCTTCACAGAGTTAGGGGGACGCGTCCGCCAGGCAAGTGTTAACTGACTAGCTTATACAGAGACCCAGGCCTGAATATTAAATAAAACGTTTGCTTATCCATTATGGAGCTCAAAACCAAGCCTTTAATAAAGATTCCCCTGATTGAAAAGCAAGCAAAATGTTCCAACTTAATTGCGCATTATTGTGTGTTATTAACAAAAGCCAAAGGGACTTCTTTGTCATTTGGATTTGGGGACATCTTTTCCTTAGGGACTTGAGGGCTGTTGGTGGGAATTAGTGAACGTGGCAGGTGATGGGGACTCTGGGGGAAGTGTGCTGCTCTGTCACAGGACGGCTCTTCTTCCAGGTCCAGCCTTGCTCCCGCCCTGACCGTGCCTAGGATGCGACTGGTGATGGAGGACCCACCCCTGGGTCTACTGGACCAGGAAGCAGACAGTGTGGTCAACAAGGCTGATGCCAGTGGCCACGGGCCCTGAGGAGGGGGACCTGGCCCTGCGTAGATTCCTGCCAATACCCTTGAGGTCAGCTCCACCCCACGAGCAGGTGTCCCCTCACAGAAATGCTGAGCCTCTGGTTCCTCAACCCTTTCTTGTTTCAAGAGTGTGAAAATTGCTTCTATTTTGTAAACATCTCCATTTTCTTTATTCAGCTACAACTTGTTCCTGTGCTTTTTGGGCTTCCGCAACATATGGTCAGCTCTGACTGGCCACTGTCATTTCTTCTGTCCTCTATTTCTATCAATCATATGAAAACTGGTCTTGCTGTCATTTTAGAGTGGTATATATAAAAAAAAAAGTAGTCCTAACTGTCATGTGCAAGGTAAAGCGAGTACTTACTTTTCGTTTTGATTTTGAGACGTACAGCGGGCAGTTCCGTGTTGTCACGGGCACTTTCCTCACCTCTGGTCTCTTTCCTGCTGGTCTGTTCAGTCCCACATCTGATCCGTCAGAAGCTGTCCACTGACCAGTCCAACTGGTCCATCTGTGACCTTCAGCTAAAGTCACGGTGGACAGAGCAAAGGACTAAATTGCTCTCTTTCAAAGTAGTTAATGAATCTAAGGGTGAGGAAAGACTTCATAGTCGTTGTATGTAGATTAAAATCCAAAGTTTGTGGAATGCTGATTACGTCACCATTTTCTCTGCTGAGACTAAAAGATCTGACCAGAGCAATTGTAGAAGAGGAAAAGTTTATTTAGGAGCTCACAGTTTCAGAGCTCCTAATAGACAGCAGGCTCCCTCCTGGGAGCTCAAGGTGAGACAGAACTTCATGGTGGCAGAGGGTGGCAGAGGGAAGCAGCTCACGTGACACAGAGACAGAGACTCCGCTTGCCAGAATCAAAATATATTTTGTATATATGTATACAAAAGGCACACCCCTAGTGACCCACCTCCTCTAGCCACACCCCACCTGCCCTCAGTTTCCACAGGTTAACCCCTTAAGGGGTATCGATTCACTGATGGGGTCAAGGCTCTCACAACCCAATCCTTTTGCCATTAAGCCTTCTTGCAGTGTCGCACACATGAGCTTTTGAAGACACCTCACACCCACACTATAACAAATGCCTCCTGTGTCACCTTATAAGTCTTTGAAGTCAAAAAGTTTTCACCTCTAATTGAGATGGCACATGTCATATACCTAAGATCTTGGTTTGGGATGTGGCTCAGTGGTAGATCACTTGCAGCATGTACAAGGCTCTGGCCTCCATCCTTAGCACTGAAACTAAACAAAGCCATCAGATTGTTTCATGATTATGCAGGTAGGTGATTCCTAAAAATACTAGGTCCTTCACATCCCCAATCTCCCCAAAGGAAATAAGTCATAACAGGAAAATGAACGACAATTAATTTGAACTGAACTTCAAATAATTGCATCTGATTTTTTAAAAATATGTTTTAGTTGTTGATGGACACAGTAACTTCATTTTATTTATTAATTTTCATGTGTTGCTGAGGATAGAACCCAGTGCCTCACACTTGCAAGGCAAGCGCTCGGCCACGGAGCCACAATCCCAGCCCTGCATTTGATTTTCACGTATTCCACCCTTCCTTCTACTCTTGGGAACTGAGTCTTTTTGCTGCTATTGCTTTAAATTTTAGGCATTGCCTCACAAACGCTTTGGAACCTGAAAATAGGACCAACCCTTCATGGAATGATACAGGTATGCGTCCCCATAGAGGACATGGCTAGGGCAGCTGGAAGTGAACCCAACCCTCCCAACATGGCTCTGAATCTGAATCTCTTAATTCTTGAAGCGTGAATGCCATTTTGGTAATAGAGCCCCAGGAAAATCAACAGAGATGACATTTTCAAAAGTTCTTTGTGAGGTGGATAATTGCAGAGCAAGGCACAGGAAGTACAGGAGAAGCCCAGAACAGCCTTCTGTTTTTAATTTTCTTTATTTTTGTGGTGCTGGAGATGGAACCCAGGGCTTTGTGCAGCCAGGCAAGCACATCCTTGCTGAGCCGCACCCCAATTCTAGAGCACCCTTCTGCCCTGGGAAGTGGTGGCGTGTTCAAGAGAAGGATTAGGGTGCATCTCAGAGGCTCAGACTGAGCTGAAAGGGGCTCCAACTAAAATATTTGGAGTAATTTCTAGACAAATTGCATTGAGGGTGAGGCTGTGGATCTGGGAGGACCCAGCTAGTCTGTATCGGAGCTCAGTGCAGTGTGAGGTGTTGCATTCACTTGGCCAACGCCTGGTCCTTCCTAGCAATCACTCCCTTCTACGGCAGCCTAAGTGATGCTGTAAGGAATGGAACACATTCATGCAAGGGAACAACACGTGTCCAGAGGTGCCTGGAGTCCTGGAGTCCGTGGATCATGGCATGGTCATCTGCAGACTGGACGCACTCAATCCTGAGGCCGCTGATGCCCCCACCCTCTGACGTCAGGTGCAGCCTCCTCCTTCACCCCATGGGGCAGTTCCCCCTCACTGTCAGGGAAGGCTCCAGATAGAAGCAGGAAGGCCGGCTGAGGAGGGCCGGCGTAGGAGAGCGTGAAGCCCCTCGGCCAGGCTCCGTCCTCGCACCACGTCCCTGGGGTGCCCGGCATTGCTAGGGAAGGACTGTTTTGTTTACTAGTATCTGGTGGTCACTCGAGGTGAAGTGAGTGGCAAGGTGAGCTTCGTGAGCACAGCAAGGCCAATGCCTAGGACGCAGAGCTGCACAGAGATGCTGCCATTCCCAACCTTCTCCGGGTTAGTGGGGTGCCCTTCCTCTGGCCCAGGCCCTTCACACTCTCAGAAGTTGAATGAGGTCCATCAGGAAAAACCCACACCCACTTGGATCACTGCTGTGCCGTCTATGGACGGGTGGGACCCTGAATTGGCCACAGAAGGGTGATGAGGCCAGGAAAGAGAACCAAGAACATATAAAGGTGGCAGTGGCTCCACTGGGCAGCAGGGAAGTCTGCACAGGAGAAGCCGTTTCCATCCCCCCTCCACATGGCCCAGGTTCACACCGTCTCCTCTTCTCAGGAAGAACAAAGCTTCCAAACCGGCCAGAAAGTAATCAATGGGTCATGGATTAAAGACTCTAAGGACAAACCTCATGAGAGTCAAATGTCAGTATTACATCAAGATATTCCCGTCAGACCCTGCGGACCAACGTCAGAATGAACTAATAAACACAGCATATGAAAGTTTTCTATCCTGACTCCAATCCTGGAAAGAGAAAGCAAAAACAAAGGGTGTTTTCATTTAACTTTCATCGAAATCCATCGGCTGCTGTGATGATTGCTGAGTGCTTAGGGACCGGGGACTCGGGTCGCCAAACCCAATCTTGGCCTTTAATTCACTCAGACTCAAGGCAAAAGAAACATGAAAACAAAAATTCTCTTTGCTCTAAATAGCTTTCCCTCCAAATGAGCTTTCTCTGCACTCCATTGCTCATGCAGACACATACCTACCTGGCCTCGTGTTTACAGAGCCCCAATTGTCTTCGCCTCTGTGCTGAGTAATTGGGAGTAATCTCATGATGCAGTCTCGCCTTCAGAGAAGCACACAAAGAGTCCGCCAGGCTCCTTGGAGGCAATAGGATCATTCACATTTTTAAGACAGTCCCTGCCTTCTGTGTTGCCTGGGATGTTCCCGTCCTGGGCCTGTCAGGTCAGCTGTCAGGCGTAGCTCTCCGCTCACATTTACAAGGTTGGAGAGTAGATGCTAATTAAATACAGTGTTTTTCAGCTAACTCCACTGAGTGGACTGAGAGATGGTATCACTGGGCCTTTGTCGTGCTTGGTCAAGTCCGGGACTCTGCTTTTCCTAGAACCCGGGAGGGCAGAGGAGGGGGTAAGTCATGTTTAAGGGTCTTCTGTTACTCCCACCGAGTTCCTCCTAAACCGTTTGTTTAAAGGAAAAAACCCAACTCCCCTCATCTCTGACATTTACTGCATTCTCCTAACCCTCCTCCCCCCCAGGCAGAAAGTGGGGCATAGTCACTTACAACTAGAATCAAAGAATGCAGCTCCTCAAGGGGCACCTTCTGGAAGCCGAAGTGCACTCCGAGTCTGCTGGGTGCCGGGCCTCCCCAGCGAGCCACCGGCACCTTCTCCTCGGCCGCCCAAGACAGCTCAAGTCGCTGCTCCCTTAGGGAGTGAGGAAGTTGAGGCCTGGGGCCCACGTGTCAGGCACAGGGAAGCACAGACCTGGGGACTGAGAGAAGAGGGAAGGGACCCTCCAGAGACCCATCGACGTCACCACAGCAAGGGCCCCACAGCAAGCAGCCAAAGGAGCACCAGGGACGACCGCCAGCGCAGGGTGGGGGCAGTGCCGGGACTGCTGGCCGCTGAGGCTCACCTCATCCCAGCCTGGGGGACGGGGGAGAGGGCAGCTGCCGCCCGACCAGGCCCCCGTGACAGAGAAGCAGCTTCGGAGGCCTGAGGACCTCAGGAGAGCAGAGAGCCAGCTGAGTGACCCTGCAGGCACACAGCCAGACCCGTCCCGCCATCCAGGGACAGGCCAGAGCTCACCAAGGTCTCAGAGTCCTGCTGCCCAGGGCCGACACCGTGCCGGGCAGCCGGGAGCGGGCCGGAGCCCACCTCTGCTCTGTCCTCCCTGTCCCCCCATCTTCTCCATCAGCTGCAGCCACTCTGGGCTGCTGCCGCCTGCTGTCCCTTTACATGTGTGGTTCCTTCTCCCTCTTGGACTTATTTGAGGGAGACAGATGGCCCCGGATGCTGATAAGGGCTTCTGTGCCCCAGGGACAGCACCGTGGAGCTACACCTGGATGGAAGCTGTGGAAACAGGAGCTGGGAGTGGAGCTGCCGGCTGAGAGGGCCCCAGGCACGTGGGGCCATCATGGTCCACCTGGTGTGGACACCGGTCATCTGAATAGAATCCTGGATCAGGTTTTCACAGACATCAAGTATCACTAGTGTTTCCCCATAATCAGACCAATCTCCGAGGGTGGTCTGGGGAGAGCCACTCTGATTCACCCCAGCACTCCGCGTCTTTTCACCCACTGACTGACTCACCCGCTCAGCAGACAGGTCAAGCACCTGCCATGGTGTGGATTAACTTACTCCGTGCACAAGGACCTCCGAAACACGATCTGTCTTTGAGGCATTTTTGACTATGTAGAAAGAAAATTTTAAATCCCATAAATGATTCTAATTCACTTTCAAAAGTGGTAAAACCCACAAGGGTTAGACAGATAAATGTATTAATTGTTGAAAGAAGCGGGAGATTATTTTAAATCTCGAATCAGAAGCTCAAGGTTCAATTCCTGTCTCACGAGAGTTGTCTAAAACCATCTCCCTCCAAACCTGAGATAACCCTGAACTAGGCTTGGCCTATGCTCTCCAAAGGACCCGGAAAATGCACTCTTGCCCACCCTCCCCAGCCCTGATGATCTGTCACTCACGCTGACCATTAATGGTTAGGGTGCTTAGGTCTGAGCCCACCAACAAATAGTCCAAGACACCTGCACACCCGTGGGGCTGGCGGGGTTCCAGCTGCCGAGGAGGAGGGAGTGTGGTGTAAACAACAGTCATGTGCCCTCAGGACAACCGGGGCTGAGGGCCACCCACCTCTCCTGCCCTCTCCATCACACCTCCCTGGCACAGAGCTAGATAAGACAGAGCTGGAGAGAGTGGAGCTAATCTTCTCTTTTATGAAGCTGAGACAAGTTCATAATGAAAATTGATGCTACAAAGCTTCCAGGCATGATCCCTTCTCATCCTCTCTTAAAACCTCCGTGAAACCGCTTGCTGCAAGTGAGAAATGTCTCTGTGCGAGTCTCTGGTCTCTTGGCCTCCTGACCCCTGGGGACTGGGATTTGGGTGGTACTTATCTTCGCATCTCCTCTACAAAACAGTGCTTGACACGTAGAAGGTTGGGCGGGAGCTTATGGAGAGGACGCGTGCCCTGGGCAGCCTGGTAGGTGTAGTGTGAGCCTCACGGCAAACCCTGTGGAGCACCCAGGACTGGACATCCACTTCTCATTTCGTGTCAGACAGTTCTTACAGAGATGGTCGGAGGGTTTTAGATTGATTCCCATTTCACAGACAAGCAGAAGGAGGCTGTGCACGGGAATAGCAGTAGCTGGCTTCCTGCTAGAAGCCAAGCTGCCTCCCTTTCTTAAGGACCCCAATGCGACTGGGCGAGGTCTCTTCTCATATAGAAACAGCCTAAGTCTGGTAGGTTAGAATAGGTTTGGGGGATGGCATGGAGGCCCTTGTTTAATTCCAGTTCAATGATTTTCCTTTATTGTACCATGGGAAATTGCTTTTATTTGTTAAGTCTCAGTCTACTCATCTCTGAAATGGGAATAGAGATACAGTATATAAAAGGTCATAGCTTAGTGCCTCATAGGAGGCAGGGAGTGGTTAAGATTGTATTCACCTTTATCTTGTCTCATAAGGGCATAATTTAAATTTTTACGTAGTTGTGTAGATCCCATTATAGCTAGCAATATGGTCAATACAAAATATGCAAATATGCTCTTGGTAAATGTTTAAGAAATTAGATTGAATTTAGAAAATATAGATAAAATAAAATAGAGTAAAATAAAATAAAATAGAATAAAATAAAATAAAAATAGAATAGAATATTTTATATTACTGAAAAGCTTAGTGCCTAACATTTATATATTTTGAATGTGTGCATTATAGTTCTGATTCAAAATCCACAGCACTCAAACTTTGGGGTTTTTTTTGTATGTGTCTTTGGGTTATTTGTGTATATTAAACTATTCTTAAGTGAGACCACAGAGTTTCATAGAAAGGGTTTTATACAATTTGAAGTTAGAGATGCATTTAAGTTTACCAAATTTCATTAACTCAAATAGGTCATTTATCATAAGATACATGTGTATAATTGATGTGAAATATGTTGCCAAGACACCCAGGCACAAATTGCCGATACCTCAACTGTGACATGAGTACTTTCCTCAGAGATGTTAAAAGGAGAGGAAATATGATCCAGTGGAACAAGTTATTTAACTAATATGATCTCCAATTTCTCCACCAGAAAATCAAGTCTGGCAATGACAACCAAGAGGATGTTGAAGGAATTACATGTAACAAGTATGTGAATGTCCTTTCCAAACTCTAGAACATACTGAAAATATTATTTATAGACAAAGGTCTTGTTTGATGAGACTAGATGGTGATAGGAGATATCTTTGGATCTCCTGATCTCTTTTACACCAAACATCATTTCTGAATATTGGTTTCTGCTGCTGGATATTCTTGTTGATTGTTTATCTGATGACCTGACCTGAAAATAACGTTTTGTATTCTTATCACTGTGTGATGACATGTGACAGATCATGACAGATTCCCTGAATTTTTATTACTTTGTCTTAGAAGATGACTGACTTCTCAAAGCTTTTTTTTAACCTATTTAACTTTGAATTGTTTTGGTGATTTTTAAATCACAGAAGTAAAGATATAATAGTTGCTCAAGAAAAATTTTACAACCCTTTAAGGTTATTCACATAAAAGAATTGACATTAGATTTCAACCAAATCTAGGAAAAAAAAGGAAAGAAAAGAAAAGAAAAACAAAGAAAGCCAAGAGCATGAAAAATAAAATCAGAATCACCAGGTTGGGAAAGTGCTGAACCATTTAGATAACAAACCTAAGATAGGTCCATTTAACTTTGAATCGGGGGACTGAGAAGAGGGAAAGGCTCCCTGGGATTCCTGTAACATTGAGCGTCAGGTGACTTGTCCGAGGGGCTGTCCACCATGTGAATGAAGACGTCACTTGCCGCCCACATTGGCTCCTGGGCTTTTGCCGACACCCATTGCTGCAACCAGCAGCAGTGCCAGGAAAGAGCGGGACTGGCCTGTGAGTGCCTCCCGCACCTCGGATCTGGCCACTCCCCTCCTGCTCGCTGGAGGAAAGCACCTTTCTCTGAAATGCATCATCTGTGGTAAGGTCGGGTGAGTAACCAAGGTCAGATGTGCTGCTGGCTACAAAAGGCATGCAGCACAGGAGAGTGGCAGAGCATGGCACTGACAAGTCACTGAGGATTTTTGAAACGTGGGATGCGGTGGCCCCTGGCCTGTCCTATCGGGTGCTCGGGTTGTTCCAGGACTATCTCTAAGATGTCTCAGTCAGCCCAGGGACTGCGTCCACACATCCCCCATCCTTGAACCTTTGACTAGGGTGTGTCACCAACTGACATCTTCTCCCCTACTTCACCTTGTTGAAATCCTAGAGGAGCTTCAGGTTGCAGTTCCATTTCCCCTTCAGACAAAAACCTCTCCGGTCCAAGCCAAGCCGCGTCGCCTGTGAACTTCCCAACTGACACCCCCCCACAACTTCCCTGAGCGCCGCTCCAGTTACCAGGGATTCAGATTCGGTTTCCCTTGTGCACTTGAAGTTCAGTTGTGCTCACATTTGCAGTCCCAGAGCTCAAGCACAGAATTGCTCAATAACTATGGTTAACTCTGGTTTTGGATAATAGAGAAAAACACCTTTTGTAATCAGCATGAGGAAAGAGACAAAAAATTAATATAAAAATGATAGTTTTCACAGAAAAGAATGTTCATAAGGTGGCTACCTTCCCTTGCCCAACTCCTGCCCTGTTAAAGTCAACCATGGCTTCATTTCCACTAGAGAAAAAAAAATCTATATCTATATGATATTCTCACTTATTCAGATATGGATATCTGAATCCTAATGTCTATATCTAAATCCTAATAAGTGAGAATGATATTATAAAAGAGAAATCATTGAATCTTCAACCCTGATACCCTTTGCCACTGTTGATGAGAGGCTTCTTCGTTTGGGCCTGTGGGTGCACTGTAGGATATTAGCCCCCTCTCTGGTCTCTGAAATTCCAGTGCAATCATAAAATCATGATTATCAGAAATGTCTCCGGACATTCCCAGAACTACACCAAGAAATGGGAGGTCTCCCCAGCTTCAGAAAGCCTCCTCAGGGACCCTCCTAGCTGTGCTCCTTCAACCCGGACACTGAGACTCTCAACACAGTAGAGACGAAGAGACGGAGACTAACTGGGTGACCTCAGAGGTAGGGTAAACCCAGAGGAGCTCAGTGTGTCTCCAAGGCAGATGAGTAGTGCAAGAGCAACACTTCTGAAACGCAGATGTGGCATGGGACCTTGCTGTCACAACTCTCCGGAGCTTCCCACACGGGCAAGACAATGCCACCGAGTCCTTGGCACGACTCACAGTGTCTTCTCCCTGTTCCCCTCTCCCGCCTCACAGACACTCTGGCTACTTGTACATATTTGAAGGTGTTCTATTCACTGAAGCCCTGACTTGAGATGTTTCTGGCCAATGTCTCTGTCTGCAGGTCTCCTGCTCTGAAATTTCTCTGCTAGTGTTGGCTGCCACACCTAGAATCTGAGCTCAGAGGCCACACGCTTCTTCTCTCTTCATTGAATGGCTTCTCCCCATTCAATGAAGTTTGTAGAAAACTAACTGAAAGTCTATATTTTGCCTACTGGTGTGCCCTTCTCTTTTCATTCTTGGTCTTCGGTTAACCCATCAAATCACCCTAAGGTAGAAGCACTTCTCCCCTGAAGCAGATGCACCCTGTGCTCCTCCCAAGCTCTTGGCATGCTGGTGACAGCACCTGTCAACAGAGGTACCTGCTCAACACTGTGCAGTTCTGACAGTGAGGGCCGCATGGTCCACCCCGGCACCTTCATGCCCAGTGCTGGATTCTGCTCATAGCAAGTATCTCAGGAAAACGTGCTCTGCCACATATCTTCACTGCCCTTTGCCACACCTCTGCCCATTCTTCAGAGTGGACACCATGAGACGACCAGGAGATGCAGTCAACGCACACCTGCGCCTGTCTCCTGGGATCATTACTTGAAGCTTCGGGAGGCGCTACACTCAAAGCCTTGAGATTCTTAGGAGCCACAGCACGGTTCATTGGTTTCAGTGTGACTGACCTTGGTGATGAAGAGTCAGCCCGGCCCAGATCCTCGTGGTCCACTTCACCGCTCCAGCTGCGAGGTGCTTTGGCCTCCAGAGCTGTGCACCTGCACTGAGACCACTGTGCTTGCTAGCCAGCAGGTCTGTCTGTGCAGAGCTGGGGGTTCACCTCTCCTCTCCCAACACCTGGCCCAGGAGTCAGCACAGTGTGGAAGCCTGACCACCTGACCTCTGGTCCCTGTGCTGCAGCTCCCCCTAACCCACCCGCCCCACCCCGTGGGCCAGCTGAAATCACCCCTTGGGCTTGGCCTGAATCACTCCCTTGCTTTGCTTCTCCCCCGTTGGCCCACCCTCCTCTGCTTCCCTGGGAACATGCCCTGAATAAATCGCTGGCACAGGCTCTTGTCTCCGGATCTGTGTCTGAGACCCAACTCACAGTGACCTACCTCTTCCTCAGCGGGGAAGGAGGGGCGAGTCAGGAGCAGCGGAGGATGTGAGCGGCCACGTGAGCTGTGGGGCCGCCCTGACCTCTTCAGACTGAACAGCAAAGTGCCACGAACCAAAGGGCCCTAAAGACAGAACGCCCTTCTGGTGGTTCTGGAGGCCGCAAGTCCAGGGTCAGCGTCTGCCGAGGACAACTTCTCACTGTGTCCTCATGGTGAAAGGGGCAGTTGAGACCATGCAAGGCTCAGTCTCAATGCTTCCTCCTCACCTCCCCAAAGCCCTCACCTTCAACGTCATCCGGGGATGGAGATTTGGGGGAAAAAACAGACACTTTGGGAGACCTGGTGTAGGTGAAACTATGAGCCTCTGTATACCAATTGGTAAGAACTTCACAGTCAGCAACGTCAGGGCATTAAGTTATGTGTGGGTTCCTTGTGAGGCACCTACGAGACCACACAGATGGGTGCCCGGGAAGCCGACTCTGCCTGACAGACTTATCCAGGCTTTCCACACCCAGCTACCTTCCAACAACCTCTAGAGCTAATAACACAGGTTATATCGTGTGGATGCATGCATTTTTTTCTCTAAACAGCTTTTATTTAAAGTATTATCACTATTAAAAATAGCTGCAGAAATGGAAGACATATGGGGAAATTTTTTAAAAAATCAAAATCTTCAGTAAAATAATCTATGACACATAAGGGAGTTTTGGAATTCGTTTCTTCTGGCAAGCTTCTGTGCACACAGTAGTCACTCAATAAATACTCATTGATTAACCGAGTATAATTCCAAATGTTTCACATTTTTATTGGTTTCCTGTGCACTTGGCAATATTAGAACTTCTATTCACACAGAATTTGAATATATGAATCTTAGAAAGGGCCAAGGATCCAAATCCAAAATGATGACTTCACAGATGGGAAAGCTGAGACCAATATATCGTAAGGAATTCTCCAAGGCCATGTCCCTGACATAGGGGGATGAAGGACTGCGCTACTCCTTGCTCCCAAGAGCAAGGGCCATGATTGATAACTGTGGAAATTCTGTTAATATCTACAAAGCCTCACCAGAGGGACGGTGGAGGTGTGTTGGAAGACCACCTGGCCTCTTCAGACTGGACAGCAGGGGGCTGTTTATCTCTTGTCTAGCAGAGGAAGTTAACAACACGAAGGGACTTAACTAGCAGAGTCAGGAGGAGAGGTTTCCCCGTGGAAGGGCAGGGGATGCAGAGACACAGGTACACGTGGAGAACAAGCCTGCCGCTTTGGATGAGAAGAACTCATCTGCCGACCACTCAGAATCAAGTCATTTGTCTTTGGAAGTCACGCGTCCTTGGAGTCGTGTCAGGAGTGCAGAATCAGCTCTGGGCCAGGGGCATTCGGCAAGCCCGGGCGCGATGAGGAGAGGTGCAGGAGAAGGAAACGGAGGAGCAGAGGGCGACAAGGTGGCAGGCCAGGGCCGTGTGGGACTGCAGAGTGGGTGGCAAGAGGAAGGGAATCTGAAGAAGCTGCTCCTTCTAGAGCCACTCAGTGAGACGGCGTCTCTCCCCTCAGCCCTTCAAGGTCCTTTCCTTGTGACAAGGTGGCAGAGCAGTTATTTACAGGAGGTACGGCATATGCAGGAAGAGCCACCCTGGGTTTTGGAGACGTGGCTTTGATGTCGTTGAGAACACGGGGCTCTGGGGACAGGACCCACCCCATGGTGGACTGGTTCAAGGGCAGGTTGGATCCACTGAGGACACAGGAAGGAGCAGTGCTGTCAGACAGGAGTGGAGCCCGCGAGAGGACAGGCCAGGGTGCACTGCTGTCCATGCCATGTAGCTGCACACCAGCAGATTCAGACAATACACAATGCAGGGATCAGGCAGGGACTGAACAGGGCGCTCTGGGCCTCATCACTTGAGGTCCCTGTGTGCAGCCGGCTGGGCTGCAACCCTGCAAAGACAGAGCTTCAGCTTCCAAGATGCTCATACACGCGGCTGGAGGCGGGGGGGGCCACAGTTACTCCGCATTGAGCCTTTCCAGGGCAGCAGGCTTCTTTGGAACCATGTGACAGAAGAGGGTAGGACTATCAGGGAGCTGCCGAGGCTTCATTACCTGGGCTCCAAAGCAGATGCCATCACCTGTTCCTCTCTCTGTTAGAAGCAAATACATCCCTCCCTCAAGGGGAGGAGAACTAAACTCCACCTCCTAAAGGTAAAAGGAACAAAACATCTGCACATGTATTTTTAAAACCACCACAGTGGGTGACCTGGGCTGGGGACGAAACAGTGTCCTGAAGGGGCAAAGGATACCGGAAAGCTGACGATGAAGAAGAATGTTAGAGAAACTGGACCCTGAATAGCGTTCAGGGTCCACTTTAGCAAGTGGGCCCAGGATGGTCGCAAGTCCCTCTATACACAGTGCCAAGGCTGTTGTGGGCTGCGTGGCTGTGGCCACTGGGGAGAGGTGTCAGTTCTATCCCAGTGTGCCCTGGCCAGGTATGGGTGTCAATTACCAGGTGCTTCTCTGTAAGCTTCGTGATATTTTGGTGGCCTAAACAAACTCCATCACCAGATAGTGAGAAAGCCATTTGGGTAGTCCTCCCTAGAGCCTCTCTGGGTGGGTGCAAGAGCAGGCTGCCGCAGTGTGGCCTCTGTAGAACAAGGCGCTTCCCCCGGCCCCAGCCGGCCCTCAGCAGGGCTGTGTTCACTGATGCCCATGTCCATTCACCAGACTTGCCCCTCCCAGGGCCGCTCCATCTGCATCTGGGATGAAACATGGACTTTGCATCTCAGGGTCCAGGGCCCCGAAGGACATGCAGACCACTTGGTAGTATGATTGATAAATGCCCATGTGCAATTTCTTGGCTCCAAATGAAATCCCGTAACTCACTTAGACTTCCTCAATTTGGATGCTGAGCTCAAACAGCACCATTTTAGCACTTTTCCTCCTCTTCAGGGTGAATTTTTAAAAAAGTCCATAAGTTAAAGACAATTGCAGAGCTTTTATAATGGAGGGATCCCAGATTCTGGTCTCTCTTATCAGTGGGTGGAGGAAAAAGAAGACAGGATGTCACCATAGATAAAGCCTGGACTTCAGGTCAGGGCCCTGGCTGGGGAACTGGCGTGGGGCCACCTAGGTGGGAATCCAGGAGCCGGGGTTCAGGATGGTGCTTCCTTCTGATTTGCCAGCTGTGTGCTTGCACTCCGTTGGCCACCTGTAGGGCACCCCCTCTCCAGATGGCTGCAGTGTGTGGTTTCCCAGCTTCTGAGCCTTCTAGCACAGCCCGGGGGAGTCCCCTGAACCTCCTGGGGGAGGTTATTTATTTAGTTTGGTCTCGTGTATCAATCTGATGCTTAGCTTACATTGTCTTCTGCCAAGAAGTCCAAGGTCAGAAGGAGGGTATTGGCCATGATTCTGTGTGTTTTTGTCAAAGGTGGCTCCTGGTCAAGACCTCCGTGTGCCTCTGGAAGGCACCTTAGCCCTTCCCTCTCACAGCCTTCCCTACTCACCTGGCCTCCTCCAACCTGCCCCTCCAAACGCCATCATCAGATAAGAAGGAAATGAGCGCTGGAGTCTCAGCAGGCTCACAGCTTCTGTCCAGTGTCCCAGCCACTGTGCTGTGCTGTCTCCTGGGAGCCCCGTGCAGCCGCTGAGAGGACAGACAGAGGGTCCCGAAGCCCAGGTTTGGCTAATCTCCATCCCAACAGAAAACTAAACATACAAACAAACAGAACATGGAGACCGGGATGCGGTTTGCCTCCTGTCACTTGACATGTTTCCTTCTTTCGCTGGAGGTTTCGTGGAGGGTGGAACAGCGTGCCTCCACGAAGGGAGACTGATTTCAAAACCATTCACTTGGCAAATACACCAGCTCTCCAGCTGGAAAGACCCGCCTCTGGTACCTTGCAGTTTACCTAACCCTAAAGCAGTGGTAAGCATGTTTTAAAAAAATCATCAGCTCTGCCAGTAGCCTCGGGCTTCGCTTGCTGCCACCGGGCTGTACACAGACGGGAAAGTGGTGGTAACGGGTCGCTGGGGCAGTGGAAACGCACCGTCATCCATGAGGAGCGGGAACGCCTGCTTAAGAGCTACTGGGCACAAAATTTACGGCACCCTTTACTTTACAACTGCAGGGCGCTCTCTATAAATGCTTTTGTGGGATCAGCCCGTTCAGTCCTTGGCTAATAACCTATCCATCTAAACGGGAATGTCTGAATAAAAGTTTCTAGTCCTACAAGATGCAGTATTTGATCAGACCACAATCAACATAACCGCACTTTATTAACACTGGGTCAACTCACATGATAAATTCCGCATTGTTTTATGGATCCAGTTCCCCAGCATGACAAAGACCTTGGAAGAACACCAGGGCTGTTAAAAATGGGGCGGGCATGGGAAGTCTACAGGAATCTCTATAAATCCACTTTCCAACATTATAAAATGATGCGTCTTCAGCGTGTTCTTCGTTTCCTTGATGCAGGACTACATGTGCTTACCAGGGCAGAATCAATGAGAGTTACAAATGCTACCGGATATCTTGCTAAAGCCATTCTCTTTTAAGCCATCCATTTGCAAGAAATTGATTAACTAAATCATGCCTTGGGCCCTCATTCGGCAGGAAAATGAAGTTGGCTAATCTGAACTCATATACTACTGTAGAAATAGGCACTTTCCCATAGAACCCGATTCTCCAGCGTCCCACAGAACACTCTTCCTTGTTGTATTTAGTGTCTAAGGTGATGCCCCGTCTTTTTCTAACCTCATGTAAGCACACGTTCAGCACAGGAAGATCCTTTAAGAAAATACATGTCCACTGTGAACCGAAGGTCGCCTCAGCTGCTGGAAGTGGGTATGGTTGTGTGTTTTCCCCAGGACCACAAACAGGGTGGAGTGGAGCAACAGAAATCCGTTGTCTCACAGTTCTGGCAATTAGATCTTCAAAATCAAGGTGTGGGCAGGGCTGGGCTTCCTCCAGGCTGTACGGGAGGTGCTCCTTCCCCTGAGGGCCAGTCTTCCCTGTTCCCTGGCCGACAGCCACATCACTCTCATGGCCACCTGTTGCCCATGGCTGCCTTCCCTCTGCACACCTGTATTCCCCAGGGGCATTGTCTCTTCCTGAAAGGATACCAGTCTTGTTGGACGAAGGCCTGCTACTCCATTATGCCCTCATCATTTCTCCATGGTCACTACTTCCAAATAATGTCACCTTCTAAGATATAGGGTTAGACCTTCCACATATCTTTTTGGGGGACACAACTCAGTCCCTAATAAGCAGCACACTCACCCACCCATTGGTTTTGGTTCCTACCTGACACTAGAGTTCAGATATGGTGCATAGCCATCAGATGGGTAATTTTGTCAGTGGTTTGTCAGAAGGAAAAAGGAACAAAGATGCCTGTATCAAGTGATAAGAAAATAACCAGGTTCCAAGGACACCTTCCCACTTACCCTTGTGTGTGCAGCGTTCTACTACAGAGAGCCTAATGGTGGACATGGAAACAGATGACACTGGCTGACCACAAGAGGCCCCTTCGGTGTCTGATGTCACCTTGATGAATCCCATCACCCTCAAGGGGCTTGGTCCAGAAGACCAGTCTTGTCTTTCTACCCAGAATGGATGTGGAATCAGAGGACATCAACTCGACTCTTAATGGCTCAGCCACAATATCAGTATGCTAATTTTTAGTGGGAAATCTGTGTCAGACAGACTGAAATGTTCACTTTCGTGTGGGTGGGGAGTCTGAAGGCTGAACTACATAGGTAGAGAAATCAGCGTCTTATGAGGGTGGAAACTAGGGAGGAGGAGTCATTTGGTGATTCAGACATCATATGACCTATGACTGGTCTGCCATCTTCCTAGACACACTGCTTGTAAAAGTGCATAATAAAATGATTACCACTGACATCTATTGCAAAATTACTTAGTGTTAAGCATCATGCTGAATATTTTTCAGACATTTCCTTTCATCTTCTCAACAATGGAAGAAAATCTGTGATGCTTTCATTTCACAGAGGAGGATGAAGACTGCAGACCCCAATGGACACATGGTAAGAGCGCTTGCCAGGTGGTTTCCAGAGGCCAAACTCTTCACCTGTCCCACGTCCACAGGGAACCTCTGCCCTGGACAGTGGTCGTCACACTGCCTGCTGTCCCCTCCACAAACCTCCTCCTTTCTTCCCTGCTCCTGCCTCAGCGTGGTCTCCTGACAAATGCCTCTTGGTTAGTACCTGTGGTTGGTCCAAAGAGAAAGCTGGGTTCTGTTGATTCTGACTTGGAAGCTATTTTGTTCCTGATGTTGACGTGTTGCGCAAAATACAGCCCTCTGCTCAATGACTGGTAGCAATAAGTCTTGGAAGAAAAGCGAAGCCACGTCAGAGGCCCTGAAGTGACACAGGTGACCATATTGTAGAGTTGGGTCAAGGGACTGTATCTGATGGCAACCTGCTGCAGTCAGAGGAGATGCAAAGAACAGCAGGAGCAAAGGCGTCTTGTGGTACCCAAGGAAGAGCAGCCTGAGTGTCACTCAGTACGGGGAAGAGAGACGGGAAGGGAAGCCCGCCCAGTGCTGAGCCTGGCCCTGCAGGGCCTTCTCGCTGGTCCCCAGTGGGAGGCCTTGAACAAAAAGGCCTGGCACCTGGCTGTGGACCTGCCACCAGGGTCCTCCCTCCACCAGCCCACACCACCTCTGCCTGACGGCCACCATCCTCAGACTTCCCTGTTAGGAATCCAAGCCTTCTGCACGGTGGGTGGCCACGGGGCAGGAAGGTGAGTGTGGGGGGAGTCAGAGGGTGCTCTGTCCGCCTGCACCACCGCTAGGAGCAGTCACCTGGTCACTGTCATGAATCGCCCCTGACTGGCAGCTCCAAATCTGCCTTCCGCCCTCTGAATACCCATTTCACTTACTGCCATTAAACAGCGTCAGCGCTTGGCCTCACCCCAGTTGTTCGTGAGATGTGTCTACCAGGCACCCTGCAGGCCCTTGGAGAAGTGAGCAGGGCCACTGTCCACATACATTTCACAGCCACAAAAATGATTCCATGTCTCGGACACCTGCTGTACACCAGACACTCCTTTAGGTCTTTCCCAAGTACTAAACTCATTTAATGCTCACAGCAAGACGGCGACGTAGGTATGGGGCACTCTGGATTTCTCAGTGAAGAGGTCTGACCTCCTGACCTTAGCCAGGACACAGCCCACTCGTTCGCTCCAGCCTCTGCTTTTCCACCAGGACACCCTGGTCCTTGGCTAGAGCAGTGCCAGGACCACACTCAGGTGTCTTTCTTAGGGGTTGAAGAGCAGCAGAGTGTCCTTGTGCATGCCAGACAGCTGGCCTTGGGCAGCACAGGAAGTACGAAGACGGAGGAAGAGGAATACAGTTAGAATGTCTGAAATGGGTTCCTCCGCCCCTCAAGGATCTCGCTGCAGATACTCCACATAGAAATGGCCTCCGCATGGAGTCACGTGCCGTTCCTGGCATGGGGACCGTGACCCCCTCATTAATTCCGGGAATACTTACACCTTGGGTAACAGTCTGACAGCACTGAGCTCATTGTCTGTTTCTGTGATGGCTCCACTCGGGCTGGAGCTTCCGTCCTGCTCCACATTTGCTCTTGAGATTTGATTGCCCTCCCCAGCCACATCATAGGCATGTCCCTGGCTATTTTATGGACCAGGCCTGCCTTCCCAAGAAAACAAACGAGGTATATGTAAGGTGACTTACAGATAAAATACAGGACTCAATCTTGCAGCACTAACACTTTGGCTTTCTGAGAAAGCTGGTGTGGGCTGTGTGGACCTCCACACGCCTCCCCCCCCCCAACCCCTGGTACCTAATTCCCATGTTGTTGCTCTCCATGACTCCTTGGCAGCTATGCTGAATCCTCTGTGCTCAGAGTTCTCTTTTTTATCTCCTTACTAAGCATAAAGATAGTACATTTTCTCTCCATATTCCTTAATGCAATATAAGTTAAATTTGGAAAACTAGTTCCCCAAGAAATAGCAATTCAACATTGAAATGCTAGAGGAAATGTACAAGATACAGAAAGAAAGCCAGTTCTTGCTTCTCACATTATCTCAATTACCTTTCAATGATACCACCATTTATTCTACAAGCATTCATTAAGCACCTGCTATGGGTTTGACGTGTGCTGTTAGGTAATTGGGACATAGTGAAGAAGACAGCAAAACCTCCTGGGTATCCCACTGTGTAAAGAAAAGCCAACTCGTTAGGACAAATTCTGATACTAAAGACACAGAAAATCTAAATCAAGGTGAGACAATGAAGAGTTAAAGATGAGGGCAGAGGCTGCTCTCTGGAGAGTCTCCACAAGATCTCTCTGAGAGAGAAAAGTAAGAGAGTCGTCACGTGACTGTCTGGAACACTGTCTAAACCACAGAGCTGCAAATGCACACGTCTGTACCCAGAGTGGAGTGTGGGTGTTGAAAGACAGGGTGAAGACTCCCTGGCGGGGCTGCATGCAGGCTGGAGAAGGGCGGGAGGCGGTGGTGGGAACACTGTGAGGGGTAGAGGCGGCAAAGCATCCTGCAGACCAGGATGAGGTGTTTGCACTTTATTCTAATTGCGCAGAGAAACCAGCTGTGGTAGCAGGTGATTAATCAAGAGTGTGGTATGGTAAGACTGTGTTCTCAACACACTGCTCCGGCCATTGTGTGAAGAGGTGTGGGGAGGGGGGCTGGAGAGAGGACACCCAACATGCAGGGTTGCAGGTGGGAACAAATCCTGAGAGAAATTCATGTATGGAAAGAGTGTCTGCAGAGGAAACACGTAGGCAAACCAGAATTGTCCAAATATGTTTTCTGCTCTTTCAATGTAATTGAAAAGAAACTGCTAACACAAAAATCATGTTGATGGGCTTATAGTGTATAAAAGTGTCATTTGTATGAATATGATAGGTCATAGGAAGCGGCGAAAAATGAAACTTTATGGAAGAAAGATTTTGTATACAATGAAACTTAAGTAAATACCATGTGGAATATATGTCAATTGTAACTTCCAGAAAAATCACCAAGAAAACATTTCAAAATATATAGTAGAAAGAAAAAAAAACAACAGGAAATTTAGAATGTTCCATAAAAATATCTATTTAACACACACACACACACACACACAAAGTCAGGATAGAGGGGCAAAGGAGATTTTAAAATGTCAAATATTAAAACGAAAGGCAAAGGTCTTACTTTGTCAGTGATTACATTTTAATACTAATGGATTAAACACTCCAATCAAAAATAAAGAATGGAAGAATGTATTAGATTAAAAATTGATTTATTTAGAGTAGTGTCCACTTATTTAAGACTTTATTTTCCATGGGTTCAGTTACCTGCAGTCAACCACAATCCAAAAATGTTAAATGGAAAATTCCAGAAATAGAGAATGCATATGTTTTAAAGTGCTTAGTATTACGAGTAATATCCTAAAATCTTCCACTGCTGTACCTGCCTGTGAATCATCACTTTCTCTAGTGTATCCACACTGTATATGCTACCCTCCATTAGTCATTTAGTAGTCATCTCAGACATCAGACTGCTGGTGCTCAGTGGCCTTATTTTCCTTAATAATGGCTCCAAACCACAAGAATGGTGATGCTGGAATTCAGATATGCCCAACAGAAGCCATAACATGCTTCTTTAAGTGAAAGTTTACTACTTAGAAAAGAAAAAAAAATATGCTTTTAAGTGAAAGTTTACTAATTTATATATATATACTGAGGTTTCCAATATGTATGATGAGCACAAAGGGTAACAGTTGCGCTAGGTTGGCTGTCACACCTCAGATTGCCAAAGCTGTGGCTATAGTGAGTGATAAATGCCTGTTTGTTCATGTCATTTGACTTTGTCTCTTAGACATTACCAGAAGAAGAGGGAGTACAATGCACTCCAATGTCTTGAGAGACAGAGAGAGAGGGAGACCAGATGCACATAGCTTTCATACAGTTGTTTCAATTGCTTTATTTGTATTAGATGTTTTCATCTCTTAGTGTCTTAATTTATAAACTAAACTTTGCTGTGGTAGTGTATATATAGGAAAGTCCATAGTATACATGGGGCTAGGTGCATCCACAGTGTCAGGCTTCTGGCTCACACCTTCCAGGGATGAGAGGAGACTGCTGCACACACTGTCTATGCAGCACACATGAATATACTTCATATCAAAGGCTTGAAGAAGCTAAAATTAAAGGTGACAAGACTATAAGCCATGAACATGAGAACCAGAGGGAACTGGACAGGCCATGCTATCCACAGACAAAATGAGGTTAACAAAAATTGTTAGTGAAGACTAAGACATTTCATAAGAACAAAAGGACCCATCCATCAGGAGAACATGTCTGCCCTACCACAGGGTCCCAAAACACAGAGGAAAGATATGGCAGGATTGAAAGACGAAGTGACATTCAGAAAACAGTGGCAGACTCAATGCCCCCTTTTCAAGGATGGATATAACAACTAGGGAGAAAATAGGAGAGGAAAAAGATAACTTGAGCAGCACTGTAACTAGACCTGACCAGTAAGTACGAACGGACATGCTACTCTCCACAATAGATCATATGCTGATCGATCCATAAACCAGCCTGTTAAAGCAAAGTATTATTCTTTGATTGGAATAAAATTAGAAATCCATAACAAAAGGAAATTTGGGTAAATATTTCAAATATGTAGAATTTAAATAGCACACACCTCAACAGCGTATGGTTCAGAGGAAAAAAGATACATATAACATTAGAATATAAGATATTTTTTAGGATATACTCTAAGATTATTGAAAAAGAAATAACATAAAACACTTCTGGAATATAGCTAACACAGAACTGAGTAGGAAAATTATAGAGATAAATACCTGTATTAAAACTGAAGAGAAATTTCTAATAAATACCCTAATACTCCCCTTTGAAAACTAGACAAATGAAATAAATAGCAGGAAACATGCATACCAAAAAAATCAAGACCTGGTACTTGAAAAGATAAACAGAACTGGCAAACAAGATTAATCAAGGGAAACAGGAAAAAGACTCAGTTTTTATAAAAGTAAAAAAATTGGGGGCTGGAATTGTGGCTCAGTAGTAGAGCACTTACATAGCATAGGCAGGACCCAGGTTCGATTCTCAGCACCACATAAAAATAAAGGCATTGTGTTGTGTTCATCTACAAAAAAGATTCTCTCTCTCTCTCTCTCTCTCTCTCTCTCTCTCTCTCTTTCTCTCTCTCTCTCTCAAAAAAAAAAAAATGAATCAGTAACCAAAATAAAACAAAAACACCCACTTAGAAAATCCAGGCCCAGATTCTTTGCAAGTTATTTCTGCAAAATGTTGACAAGCTATTGCAAAACTGAGGTAAAGAGGAAACACTTCCCTTCTAGTTTTGAGATCAGTATTAACTCTGATGCTAAGACAATGAGATGTCATAATAAAAGAAAATTAAAGACCAATATTTTTATAAGTACAGATGCAATGATCTTCAACAAAATACCCTCAAACTGCATCCAGAAGAATATATAAAATGTGATACACCATGACCAACTGACATTTAACACAGGAATGCAAGGTTGGCTCAACTTACCAGAATTAATCAGCAAAATGCACCATATAATTGAATAAAGGGAAAATGCCCCATCATGATCACACAGAGGATGGGGCAGAATGACAGAGTTCTACTCCCTTCCACCACAACACTCAGCCATAGGAGTAGGGAAAAGCTTTCTCAACATGATCAGAATTTCTGTCAATAGACAGGGGGTGGGGAGAGGGGGTTAGAGGGAGAGAGGCAACAGAGATCATGCTTAATGAAGATCATGCTTAAGGAAAAAAGTTTTGCCTTAAATCAGGAACTTTCACTCTCACTGATTTTATTAAATATTGTGCTGGATGGTCTGGGCAGGAAAGAGAAAGAAATAGAAGTCATCCATATTGAAAAAGGAAAAATAATAAAAGAATCTCTTTTTGCAGATGGCATGATCTTGTATATTAAAAAATTAAGGAATATGTAAGAATGACAATATCTAATAATAAGTTAGGGTACAAAATATAAAATTAATATAAAAATAGTGTCATTTCTGCACGTAATAGTGAACAGGTGAAACATGAAATTAAGAAAACAATTTTGTTTAAAATAGCACCCAAAAGAATAAATAACTAGGGTAAAAATTAACAAAATGCAGGTCTTCTTCACTAAGAAGTATAGAAAAGGAAAAGAAATACAAGAAGACCTAAACAAAAGGAAAGACAACTATTATTCATGATTAGGAGAGGTAACATTGTTAAAAAATTACAAACTGATCTACAGAGTCAGTGTGACCCCTATGAAACTTCTAGCTGATGTTTTAAACAATAGATTAACAACTCATCCTGGGATTGTTTGGAGAAGGGGCCAAGAACAGTCACATAATTTTTAGAAAAACACAAAGTTAAGGATTCACATTTCCAAGAGCTGGAGGCACTTGCATCAGACAGGGGTTCAGAGCCACAAACGGGGGTCAGAGGCCCCCTTCATCCTCCGCACGGGTGGGAGTTCAGTTTTCGACCATTGTTTGTTGAAGGGCTATTTCCCTATTTAATGTCCCCGATACCTTGTGAGAAATCAATCTGCCATAAATATACAGGACGATTTCTGGATTTTATTTTGCATTATCTTCCACAATTAACTCAAAATTCTTGAAGGACTTAACAACAGTACTAAAACTGTAAAACTCATGGAAGAAAACATCAGGGTAGAACCTTGTAACTTTGATGTAAGTGATGGTTTCTTAACTACAACACCAAAAGCCCCAAGTGATTAAACTAATTTGGATACTTTTGCTGTGTCAAGATTAAAAGCTTTTGTATTTCAAAACATATCTTTGAAAACTGAGGATAATTAACAGAAAGGGAGAAAATATTTTCAAATCATGCATGCAATATGGGACTTTGTATCCATAATATGTACATGAATAATTCTTACAGCTCAACAATAAAAACATGAACAATCTGATTTTTAAATTTAAAAAGTATTTGAATGGATGTATTTCCAAAGGGAAATATTCAATAGCCAGTGTTGGCAGGGATGTCGGGAATGCAAACCCTGTGTACCACTGACACAGGAGCAAAACAGCACAGTCATTCTGGAAAATAAGTCACACTTCCACAAAATGTGAAGCACAGAGTTGTCACACGGCTCAGTGTTCTGCAGGAGAGAACTGGAAACAGAGGTCTACACCATGTTCCCAGCAGAGTTCTTCTGGTGGGCAAACAGGAGAAGGGAAGGAGGTGTGCGTGGACTGATCTATGGTTGGATAGAACATGATCCATCTGCACAAGGGAAATTTACTCAGCCACAGAAAGGCAAGGAGCATCAACGTTGTACCCTCGTGAACCCTGAAAATGTGCCCAGTGAAGGAGTCAGGCAAAATATGGTCACAGGGTGTGCAATTCCATTTATAGGAAATGTCAAGAATAGCCCGACCCGGCAACAGAGAGCTTGTCAGTGATGGTGGCGGGTTGGAGAGGGAGGAGTCCCAGCTGCTGCTGTGAGTGTGGGATTGCGTTGGTGGGGGTGGCAGTAAAAATGACCTGATAGTGGACAATGGACAACTGTGTGGATGTGGTCATTTAAAACATTGACTTTTACAGTTTAAAATAATAAATTTTTTGGTACATAATCTATGTCTCAACATGAATTATTATTTTTGAAAAAACATGGATTTATTAGCTCACCAGTGTGTAAGTCCAGCTGCGATCCGGCTGGATTCTCTGCTCAGGCTCCTCAGGTCCCAGGGAGACCGCAGGGTGCTGGTAGGTGGTGTTCCACTGGAACTTGGGCTCCTTTTATAGTCTCCTTCCCATCCCTGGATTGATGCAGGTCTTGGCAGTGAGTCGGTCCCTGTTTCTCTGCTTACAGTCACCTGGGGCCACTGTCACCCAGGGCCTCCCATTTTCCTTGACTCCTTCCCCTTCGTCTCAAACCAGCAATGGAGCATGTCCGTGTGTAAAACCACCTGCCTGCTTCGGATCTGGTTTTCAGGATGAAGGTGGTCTCCTGGCAGGGAGACCATCATCTGACAAGGCCAGTCCTGGCCAGGACAAGCTGTCCTCACTAAAGCTGCTGTGCTGTGTGGCCCGCCCTGACCACAGGAGTGACCTTCCATCCCGTTTGCAATCCGAGGATCCTCTGGTGTGGCCAGCAGGAGTCCTACCTGGCTTATTTTCCACCTACCTCAGCCCTGTTGCTGTAACTCCTCCTGGTGTCCTGCGGATCACCCAAACTCTCCCCTCAGGACTTCCCTGCGGAGGTTCCTGAGTGCCACCACACACCCAACAGAGGTCACAAAGTTCACTACTGTCCCCAAAGTACGTTGAGCTTAAAATCCACGGTGGCAGGTCTGCAGTCCTCGCTCTCAGGCTGAGACACTGCCGTGACTGCGTGGACGCTGCTTTCTCCTGGCCTCAGCGTGGGGCCAGAAGGGTCCTCCGGCTGTTCTCGGACGGTCTTGGTGTCCTTTCTCATATTTGGAAACTTAGCACTTAGAACCATGTGGGCTTGTGTGTGTGTGATGGGGAGAGCGTGGTGGTGGGAACGTTTCTGGGTGGGGAAGGCAGAGGTGACCCAGAACCTGCTCTGCTGCCGCTGGGGCCGCGGCTTCTGGGCTCACAAATGGGAAATAACAGAGTCCACAGGACATAGAGAAAGTCCTCACTGACTCGCACGAGTCTGCCCCGACCTGGTGTGCTTCCTGGCCTCTCTCCTCTTACTTCCTCGGCTCCTCACCTCCTCGGCTGGTGAGGATTTACCCACCATATGCCTGGATTCTGAAAGCCGAACGTCAGGGAAGTCTAATCGCAGCCATGTGAAGCCCTGGAGGGCTTGGCTTAGTGACAGGGCCGCCCTGCAAGAAGCCCAGGCCCCGGCCAAATGATCACAATTGACCCAGCAACAGTCACAGAGCACTTCAGCTTTGCAAGGGGACTTTATTCACAAATCATGATCTTAGATGAAAACTAGGGATCTATGTGTCTTTGAAGAAAGGTTTTTACCTCCTTGGCAAAAATGTTCCTGGGCTCAGTTTTCCCAGCCATGTAATGGAAGGAGATAAAATTAACCCCCATTTTTTTGTGTTGGTTTGTCTGTTTGTTTTTGTGAGTCAAATGTGAGAAATATATACTGTTCAAAATATATGTTTACTCACAGTTGTAATAAATACCAAGCAATGTTTTCATAGATTAAAGAATATCACTGTGTGCCATCGGGGATTTTATTTATGATACCTTGTCCAGACCCTGAAACAGTGCCTTGAGAACCTTCCATACTATTCCTTTGCCACGCAGAAGGGGAAGCTCTCCAATGGCAGTGCTGCTTCAAGCACTGACATTAAGTGAGCCTGTGGCCTGCGGATGGCGTGGGCCACGCCTTCACTCCATCTAGATCCGGGTCTCTGTCTTACTCCACTTGACTCATTGCCTTCCCAGAAGCTTAAAAAATGCTGCATTTTTTCAAAGAAACTTGAACATTTTATTATTGTGTGTCTTTTTCTAGAGGAATCACTGTTTATCACAAAAGGTGCACTGACTCATGGGATAACAAGAGTGCTGAACACACGGAACAGGTGCTTTCTGAACAAAACTATCCAACTGTTCATAACATACCAGTAATTGCAATTTTTCTTTCCAAAGAAACATCTCAGAATATTGTTCAGATGAATATTTCATGTCATCGAGAATCCAGGTGATAAGTACCTCATTTTCTCCAAAAAGTAGCTAGATTCATCCTTTGGAGGAATTGCTAAGAAGTGCTCAAGGCTACTTCTCAGATCCCTTATCTATCACCTATCTTTGAACTTTAATTAAGAGAAGCCTAGAATTGATGAGAGCTAGAAAAAGAGAAGGGAAGGCAGGGTGGTGAGCACCCCAAGAGTCACTACTCTATTGCAGAGGTGAGGTGGATGTTCTGGGAGCCTCAGGGAGAGGGTGGGGGGGTGGGGTGTCTTCCAAGTGGGAAGCCTGAAGACTTGTTCCTTCCCCACCACAACACGGAAATAAGTATTAACACAGGCAGAGGCAAACAAACAAACAAAAACCAAACGTGTTCACACTTGAAGAGCACCCGGGAGGTAAGCTGATCACCTGGGGTCCACCTGCTATTGGCTGTGGACGTGTCTCTACTGGTAGGAGCCAGTGCTGCCCTGGGAGGGTCCACCTCACCATAGAGACATGTCTCCATTACAAGAGGGGCTACCCGTCCCCTGGGAAGGTCTGTGCTTCCTCTCAGAGGTGTCTGCCTTTCTGCTGAGAGGTGCCTCCATTCCCATTCTGGAGCAGCAAGAATGTAGGCAAGAGAAGCCCCCATGGAAGCCGCTGGGCTAGTGGAGAAGGACCTCACCAGGAGCCCACTCGTCACCCCCATGGTGGGTGGTCAGAGAGGCGAAAGGCAGTTATGCCTTCTACAAACGCTCAACACATGCCCACGGCGACCAAGCCAGCATTCGGTGCACACACACACCAATCCCTGGTCACAGGGAGAGTGTGGCACCGGGGCCTCCCTGCACTGGAGGAACTGAGCGCACCTAGAAGACCAGCAGGAGATGACAGTCGGCAGCCTGTGACTCCAGGCTCCCTGCTGAAGTCTGCAGAGCCCAGACCCGGACCATGGGGGAGTGAGCACTTCATTCCAGACAGGAGACGGAAGGGCTGACTTAGACCAGGTGCAGTTTTCTATGACTGAAATGAGTTCCTTCTAAAGCCTGGACATGAGAACAAGCTATGGAACCTGCCCATTCGGGAGTGGGAAAAGAACACCAGGAAGAACTGAGTTCACAGACAGCAACTGGAGAAAACTAACTGCTTCTTAGCTTCCCAGTCAAGGTCCGCCCATGACACTTGAGTGTGTGATGTCATGTGTGATCAGATGTGCGTTCAAATAGAGAACGATAGGAACATGGCCCTCAAAGGTTTTGGAACTCTGTAAAAAGCCTTCCTCTATATCTACATCCATTAGCAGTGTTTCTTCTCTTGGTCTTCTAATCCTGTCTTCTCTACCCTTCCCCATGTAACTAACCTGCTTCAGGGCAGAAGATTATTGAGGAGTCCTGACTATGGATTCAGAATATGATTGAGTCCCGACTACGGATTCAGTACTGTGTTATGGACATACGGGGAAGCAGAAGCCATACAAGAGCTTAACTCAAAATAGAGATCCATTAATTTAAAACATGATTTACTAACCATATAAAACATTTCAAAAACTGGTTATAAGGTGAAGAATGCCAAATCTTCAAAATGTTTCTTGTAGTCATTTTACTGATAAAGATGTTTGATTGGACGGACATGAGGCCCAGACAAGGCTACTGAAACAGCAAAATATACATCTTGGTCAATCTAGACTCCTTTGAAGCTAGGATTACCTATTCCACTAGAAAAACAATTAATATCATTAAAACAGTGTATTTTGGAGCAAGGAGAATATTCTGAGAGTTAAGGGTCGTGGATTTCAATCTTAGCTCTACCTTAATTACCTACTTGATCCTGAGCAGTTATTTTAACATCTCTGAGCCTACTTTCTTATCGATAATCAGCAGCTCTAAGCCTAAACATATATTCCCAGGTTTATAAAGTGAAGAAAGCAGCAGTGCTATTTCCTTTTTGTAATCTACATATTTTAATGCTTATTTTGGGTCTTTTCCATGAGAATTCCAGAAGGTAAGCAAATTGACTCAAATCAAGCTTCCCACTGCATTTTTCCCCAAAAGATAAGCTGAATTTCAGGGTAACAGTTGCTTGCCTATTGCAGGAAGACAGTGCTGTGAGACTCTGGCAGCGTGGTACGTTTTTCCCAAGCAGGAGCGTTTAGGCCTCCTGAATATCTGTGAGGAGTCAGAGGTTTGTCTGGAGACACATGGCCTCTGTCCATGCCGTCTTCTCCTCGGCATGAGATCACTATCACAGTGGTCATTGAGGGAAAGGTAAATTCAATAAAGGCTATTTGAAGGATACCTACCACTGTCAAAAAATATGGCTGTTTTAATGAGGCATGCTCTTTTTCATTGGAAGGGGCATTTTACCAGCAGGGTAACTTCTCAGATTGTTGTGTTCTGGGTTCTGCAGGTTAGCTAGCTAATCTCGAATGTGATTGGCATGCAGAGTCTCTAAACCTGTCAGGCCACCTTGCAATTAGGCAGAATGCCACCCTAGCAGATGGCATGAGGGATGCCAAACAGCCCATACACATATCAGCACTGAGCATTCAGGGAGAATCTCCTCTTTCAGAATGTCAGATTGTGGGTTATGGCAGCGCCAGCAAGGATGCATTTCACATTACATATTTTAGAGAAAATCAAACTGTTTTTATTTATGGCCAGATTTGGAACCAGGGAGTCACAGATGCATAGATACTCAGGGTTAAGGTGCATTAAAAGGCAGTGGACCTAATGCAGGCTCTCCTGCTTCATTCATTCATTCATGCGCCCAGCAAATACTGAGCATCTGACAAGTTAGACGCTCAGCTTCACAACCTTCGAATTCTAGGAGAGAAATACAAAGTCTATGGATGGAAAATGTCCTCACTGTGCCCTGTGTAGTGAGGTGAGGCAGGAACAGGTGCATTTAGATCACAAAACTCCATTGGCCAGTTTGGTGCCTTGATGGCTACTTCGTTTTCCTGAGGCTCCACGGCCTCAGCTGTGAGGTGGAGACACGGCTGCAGTATGTGACATACCTAGTCCTTCCTTAACATGCATATTCTGTAAACATGCGTGCAGCACTTCATGCTGGGACAAGTTCCACTCATTACGGAATGTGAGGAATTGTTTCAAACCAGGTAAACACTACCTGTTGCTCTTGAGCCCTGGTAAATCAGCTTGTTTGTCCAACATGATGTACAGACTACCTGTATGGAACGTAGGAGAAACTTAAAACTCATGGAGTAAATTTATAACCAAATGCAGGCTCATCTGATTACATAGGAAACACCTCTACATAGGAAAGACCCCATGAAAAAACCCACTACAAGAAAGAAAAGGTTCAACCCCTATATGGAGGTCATTAAATACAGGAAGCACTATTTGGGCTACTTTAACAAAATACCTACTCTAGGTAACTTATAAATTACCAACATGTGTTCTTCACAGTCCTGGAGGCTGGACACCCCAGATCAAGGTGAGCAGGGTCAGGGCTGTTCTTCGGAGCTGGCGCCTACTCTAAGTCCTCAAGTGGAGGAAAGGCAAATGGCCCTCGAGCCTTTTTCCTAAGGCCCCGACACCATTCATGGCAGTGGTGCTCTTAGGACCTGACCACCTGGTCAAGGCCCCACTCTCTTAATATGGCCAGGCCACAGGTGTGTCAGAATGTCCAGAACTCCTTCCAGGGGAGGCACCTACATCTGCCTTCTTCCTCTGTACCTTTATGTCCTTGCCCCAGGTCCCTCCGATTACTGGAAGAGGACTAGAGGCAACCAGCCCTGTCTTCCTGGGCTCTGAGAGCCCAACACCACCCGCACCTTCCCCTCACCTCCTGTACTCCCTGATTAAAGCAGAAGTGAGAGCCACTGAAGCAAACAGGCGTCTTCTCCTCTGCAGTCCTATGGTCCAGACTCCAAGGACCATGTGGCTCCTGTACAGAAAGAGTCCATTAAGGTGTGAGCACAAGTGAAGGCTGCCACCGAGGCAGTGCCACCCTTGCAGGAGAAAACACCGGTTGTGGCAGCTGTGGCTGGATGGGGTGGACATTGGCAGCAGTGGTGGTACTCTCCAGCACAGGCCATGCCAGTCCTTCCCTGCTCCCCCGAGCATGCCTGACGCCCCAGGCAGGATGGTACTACGGGCTGAATTGTGTCTCCTCAAAGTCCACATCTGATGTCCCTATCCCCACGTTTTCCTTGTGATCTTATTTGGAAATAGGGCCACTGGAGAAGTGATGAGTTAAGATGAAATCATGCTTGAGTACAGTGGGCCCCTAATCCAGTTCTTTATAAATGGGAGAAATCTGGAGAGGGACCTGGGAGGGTGGAGGCAGAGATCTACAAGCTGAGGAGCTCAGAGATGGCCCTTGGCTGCCCAGAGCTAGGAGGGAGGTCCAGGGCAGATTCTCCCTCTTAGCCCTTGGGAGGTGCCCACTCTGCCCGTACACTGACCTCAGACTTCAGCCTCCATGGCTGGGAGATGACAAGTGTCTATGTTTTAAGCCACCATTTTGCGGCTCCCTGTGACATCACCCTAAGCAAAATAATACAGATGGAAATAGACCCTCCTCTCAACCCTGAACCAGGGCCAGAGACAGCAGCGGGTGCCCTGTGATGGACAAGCAATTGCCTCAAGTGACACCAGGGCTCCCTTGATGGCACGAGAGACTGGTTAAGGACATTTGAAGGACAGCAGCTTTCATTATATGTGCAGACAGGGCCAAAGGAATCTGTTACCCGTCATTATCAATCCCAGTTCTACCAATTGGTCTGTAAGGTCCTGACTCGAGCGTCACCCTGGGCCCACCGTACGTGATCAGCCATCGAAGCTCATCGGGTCTGCCCTGTGACGGCGCTCTCGTCTTCCTTCTTCACTCCTGCCGTCCTGTACTGTGGAGATGTCACCTTTGCTTGCCTTGACCAGCGGGATTGTGTTCTGACTGCTACTCTATAGTCACCCTCTGCCTTCCCCACACCTTTCCAGGTATGAATGCTAAAAAATACATGGAGGATTTTGTAAAGTGTATGTAATAAAATCCAAAGTCCTTACCCGAAATATGAAACTACAGTAATCTCTCTTATATCCAGAGTACGCGAGGTTAAGAATACAAGCTGTCGGGCTGGGGCTGGGGCTGGGGCTCAGCGGTAGTGCACTTGCCGGGCATGTGTGAGGCCCTGGGTTCGATTCCCAGCACCGCATATAAATAAATAAATAAAATAAAGATCTATCAACAATTAAAAAAAAATACAAGCTGTCCGACATGAGCTCAGATTTTCACATCCACTCCATGATTCAGGGAGTTAAAGGTTCCTCTTTATAAAACCAGAGAGTGACCGTATCTCCTTCTGGGTCTGGTGGGTGGAATAAGCGAGTTTCCCATTAAAGAGCACCTAGAGTACAATTTAATATAGAACTGCTTAATAAGTAACATGAACATTCACAACTCTCTCATATTTCAAACCTCTGTGCTCCCTGTTCTAATCATTCTGAAATGCTGGCACTCCCAGGACACACCGAGTCACATTGCTTCATAGGCGGATGGCATGTGCTTCCCAGGGCCCTATTTGCCTTGGAAACTAATTATTTTTAAAATGCCCGTGGTCTCTTCCGAAGCCTTTCCTGAGCTCGCAGGTGGACTCCATCACATGTCTTCTCTTAGATTCTCTGCTGCAGAGGACCCTGCACAGCAGGGTTGACTTACGCTATCCTCCCAGGGGCCAGGGGTCTGCGCTTGACCAGCCTCAGAAGGTCCTCACTACACACATAACAACAACAACAACAAAATCCATGTACATTTATAACCAAAGGTAAAGTTACTGTCTTGCCCTCCTATGTGATCAACTCAAGACAAGTTCTTGACTGCAGAAATGAAGAACTAATAGGTTTGGTAATATATTCTTAAGAACATTGCTGCACTCATACCCTAAGGCACAGAACGGTGCCAGCCTTCTAGCAATCAGGCTGTGCTAGTCAGCTTCTCATTACTGTGACCAAAGTACCCGACAAGAAAACTTACAGGAGGGAGATTGGTTCTGCTCACAGAGTCAGGGGCTTCAGATGAGCTGGCTCTACAGCTCTGGGCCTGAGGTGAGGCAGAACATGGTGGGGGAAAGAAGCAGAGAGCAAGCAAGTAGGGACCAGGGACAAGGTATTCTCCTCCAGGCTGTGCTCCCGTGGACCTGCTTCCTCCAACCCTGCCCTGTGTCAACCCTTTCCACCATTCCCTGAAGTCGATCAGCTGTCCATGGACTGACCCACTGATGGGCCCCAGTGGTGATGATGATCACCCCTCGTGATCCAGCCACTTCTTCCCCGCCACACCCCTGCACAGGCTACCTTGGGGACCAGACTTCAGCACCTGAGTCTTGGGGGCCACTTACAATCCAAACCACAGGCCAATGCTCCTGCCTGTGTCCACGTGAGCACACATGTATGAACGTGTTGGTTAGAGATGGACGTGGAAATCTAGCAAGGAGCAAGTGTCTCTCTTTTTCACCCGTATTCATCACATGAAAGTCATCATCAGATTATCCTCACTATTCCTCAGAGTGTGAGAAAAATAGAGCACGCTGTGAGTCAATGTTGTGTTTTACAATTCTGTGCTCATTTCCCAACAGCCTCGTGCATCTTGTTTGAAAGGCCACAGAAAGGAAGTGGAGCCTGGGCCTCCCTGCACAGAGGAATGATCTGTCTTAAGGGTCGCACTTTCTCACAAAGGGGGAAGAACCCTGCCAGAGAGACTGGGTGCAGATGTCGTTGTGCACACCTCTGAGGCCAAAGGGGTGGATGGCCACTGGTGACCAAGCACAATCAGGCGTTCAGAAACTCCAGGTGTCACTCAGCCTGGGTTAGTCCCCCCATCTCATCCTGTATCAGCATGGACTTCTGCTGCAGCACTGAACGTAATCCCAAATATTTGTAAGTTTCATTTAAGGTGGCATTTCTTCCTGCTAACTCTCTAGTGCCTACGACAGGTCTGAGCTTCATATGTTTCGCACTATTCGTACAGCTATTAGAAATAATGTCAAGAAGTGATCAAGATCAGAATCAGTCATTATACGGCATCAAGAGCACACTTAGAGGAACAGTGAGCTTCTGGCTTTTTTTTTTATATTCACCATAGTTACTTAAGGTAAAACTCAACCCTCAAACATTCATTAGGAACATAAACTCTGTATTCTAAGTAAAGACAGGCTGAGGCACGGGGTGAGCACCGCTGCTTAAAGTAATGTCTTAGGTCTTAGAACTTCTGCTCACTGATTCATGGCCTATGGGAACATCATTTTAAAAGGCAGACCTCAGCCATTTAATGAGACATTAGGTAATTTCCAAAATATTAGAAATATAAGTGGAATCCAGTCCAAAACCACAGAAAGAAACAGAGAAGAGTCCACACTGAATTCCTGCCGGCTGCTGATTGCTCTAGTGACTCAGGGAGGCACGTGTGGAGGGCTCAACAGAGGGCCTGGCACACCGGCCAGGGCGAGTGCTACCTGCTGCCCTGTGGCAGGGGGTGCCCACGCCCTGCTCCTGCACGCAACCCTGCAGCGGGCCAAGGGGCGTGGCTTTCCTGCTGACAGCGCAGAACCTGCAGGTTTGTGAAGGACAGCACTTAGTCCAGGATCAAGGGCCACACCCGTTTCTTGGCAAAAGATCAAAAGTAGTTTCCAGGAATACAGTTAGAAACCAGACAGAGGGGTTCTGCAGTTCATCTGTATTGAACACAGTGAGAGATCCAGGCCCTGCGCGGCTGACACCTGGTATCCCACTGGCGAGCACAGGTTTGACTGTCTGCTAAGACCACCTTTGGATCTGAGTCACATCCTTGAATTTTACACATGTAGCCTGCTTCTATACCTAAGTTGACCTCACGTTTTGCAAGTGTTGCCTATTTAAAGACAGAATGAGAAGAGTTCTTCTCTTTGAATATGCTTCTGACACTGATCTGAGATTTTATATATATATATATATGTATGCATATATATACATGTACATATATATAATATGTGTGTGTGTGTATGACTTCCCTGATAAAGACAAAGGAACATGAGCTTCTGTGAAAACTAGCATCCTGCTGGTGCCTCAGAAGGTGAAGCCTCGGCACTGCCCACTGCCCGTGACATACTACACAGTCGCCTTCTCAACAAGGGCAAGGTCGTCAGAACTTAAAGGACAGTGTTTTTTAATGCTCTGTGCAGTGTCTCTCAGAAAATAGGTAAGAAAGGGCTTTCCTCTCCTTCCACTTGTCCATAGTAGAGAGTTCCAAGCCTGTGCATCCAGACCGAAGGCTCTGTCTCCTGAGCCTGTCATTGCAATGGTTGCCAACCACGTATTTCCTTTGTATGACCAGCCAACTGCTGAACTCCAGGAGGAAAAATAAACAGGAAAGGAAGAGGTGTGTGGCAGGAAGCCTTGGGAAGTTCAGGCCACTCTCTGGATAAATACAAAGACAGGAGGGAGGAGAACTGCAGGAACGTGTGAGACCCAGGGAAAGAGGAGGAGACGCAGAGAATGAGTGCAGCTAGAGAATGAGTGCAGCTAGAGAATGAGTGCAGCTTTCAGAGATGCCTGGGAGCCTGGAGAGGTAGGAAAGAAGCCATAGCTGAAGGGCAGAGGACAGGGTGGTGCAGTTGGCCGGGATGGGACTCTATACTCAAAAGCATTGGGGATTTCTGCAAAGGAAACACATTATCCATCCGCCTATTTCTCCTCGCATTCATTCATTTGACAGATATTTGCAGACAATTGCTGCACTCCAGGTACAGTGCTGGGCGGTGGAGAATAGCTTTGTCCTGCTGTCAAGGACTTCAAACTCTAGCAGGTCAAGAAAGACTATAATCCAGTGAATCAACCTAGTCGTATCCAAGGGAGGTACTGTGGTGAGTGTCTCATTTCCTCCAAGGTGTGTGTGTGTGGAAACCCTCTCCTCCTGGTGCAGTGGTGGTTGGTGGTAGGGCCACTGAGAAATATCTAGGAGCACAAGTACCATGAGGGTGCTGCGCTCTTGAGAGTTCAGTGCCTTTGTAGGCAGAGGCCACAGACTGGCCTGCACTCTCCGTCTTGTGAGAGGGCCTCCCCAGAGCCCACCAGGCTGGCACCCTCGCCACACACTTCCAGCTTCCAGAACATGACGAGTACACATCTCTTATTCACAAATCCCCAGTCGCAGGAATTTGCTATAGCTGCCCAAGCAAACAGAGACCTGTGGAAGGGTGAGGAGTAAGGCTGGGGTCCGGGCCTCACAGAAGGCCGGCCGGCTCCTGCTCTCTGCCTCTGAGATGCTGCCGGGACAGCACAGGTTAAAGCTGCCCAGACAAGTTTTAGAACCTACAATGCCTCAACAGAAGAAATCGCTTAGAGGTCGAGCACCCAAATGCACTGTCCAAGAGCATAGTTTTCATTACACTTTTCTCAAGTTTCATATATATATAACAAAAAAAAAAAAAAGAAACTTAGGAATGAACTAGCAGGATAAGCCTTTTCCCAATGTCTGCCTCCAACTTCCCTTAGTCACCTCCTCCGTCTCTCTTGACAACCCATTTGTCATTCGGATACATGTGTTTCTTAATAATAGCACAGACAATCCAAGGCCAGTTTGCCGAGGGCCAATAGTAAGCCATGGGCAGGCCCAGACGTGTTGTGGAAAGATACATGCTGGCCTCTGTTGCACCGTGTGAAACTGGCAGTTCCATTTACTGACTTTGAGCTTCGAAGTCCTCATTTTAAAAGGGGACTCAGGTGGCCTGACTAGCTGAAGTGTTGTGAGGATCAATCAGATGACATATGAATGTATACAAAAGTATACAGCTGCTAGAGAGCACTGCATGCCTCAGGCGCATAGCCTGTGCACACCCCTGGCCTAGCATCCTGGCCGGAATGACATGCCCACCCGTAGGTGAGTTTGAACTCACACAGTTGTGTGTTCTTTGCATTCAAAAGAAAATACACAACACCAAAATCATGGTGGTGTGAGAGCCAGTATAGCATTGCCCTGGAATTTCCATTTTTCAGAGCAAAATGGTGCTCTTCATCTGCCTAGATGGCCTGTGTCTGCTAACCACTGATTTCAAAAGATGATAATTAATACGTAGCTTGTAACAAGCTTGAAGAGAGAAAAGGCACCAATCAATTAATCCACATGGTGCCCCAGGTACAGAATGCCAGCAGCCGTGCAGGCAGGGTGTGCAAACCTCTTTGAATCACAGCAGAACCAGGATCGTTGTCACTAATGACGGGGAGCCCATTGTGAGTTAGCAAATTTCACAAATTAGCAAGTTTGAAAAAAACATAATTAAAAGAATTAGGGACACTGAATCATGGTATGTGCAGTGTTCATTTATTTTGACAAGTATAATTTAATTTTACTTATTTAGGGTAATATTTCATAGTATACTAATGAATGCAGTCTTGTCTCTTTTGTAAAAGTAATGAAATATTAGTAATATGAGCCCTCACGGCTGCTCTCTGTTATTAGATTGCCCCTGACAGGTGAGGGAAGACCGCCGTCGGGTTTGCGCTGGAGCGGCTGGGCTGGGGCAGTGGCCGCGTGACGGGGAATGAGCGGTCACCAGGGCGAGCAGGAAGGTGCCCCCTGGTCATAAGGGAAGATGCAAAACGCAAAGAGATGCATATGGTGAGAATTTGTGGCCGTCCCTGGTACAACCTGGAGCTCTTTGGGGAATCAGAGTCACCCTCTCTACAGAGGCAGTTTTCATGCCAGGAGGCACACCCCGCCAGTACCCTCCCGTCTCCGTCAGTGGACCCGACGTCCTCCAAGGCAGGCAGGCTGCGGAACCTACAGCTTGCCTTTTGCTCTAGCTCACTGGTTTTTCGTGAGTTCATTGACAATCCCTCCAAATCTTTTCTTAGCTTTATTGAGAAACCGTTGACAAAAATCTCATATATCTAAGTGTCCAAAATGATATATTTATGCATATATATGCCTTTTGAAATAACCCCATAATTGATCTAATTAGCATAAGCATCAGTTCTCAAAGTAACCATTTCCTTCCTTCCTTTTTTGAGAGCACTGGAGCCTCATCTGCCCTAGTGCCATATTTCAAGAACAAAATACAATAATGGCAACCGTAGCACACTGAAAGTCAGATTTCTAGAACGAGTTCAGTTTGCGTAACTGAAACTTGGTACCTTCTGGCCAACGTCCCCCCATTATTTTGGAAATGTAAATTGGTACAGCCACGGTGGAAAAGCAATATAGAGGATCCTAAAGAAATAAAACTAGAACTACCACATGGTCCGACAATCCCATTTCTGAGTACCTACCCGAAGAAAATGCAATCGGGATCTCAAGAGATGTCTACAGTCCAGTCATTACACAGTATTCAAAGTAGCTGAGACAGGGTGAACCTCAGGTCCATCAATAGATGAATAAACAGAGAAAATGTCACACACACACTCACACACACATGCACACACACGTACAGAGGAGTATTATTTAACCTTAAAATGAAGAATCCCTACCACTTGTGCAACATGGATGAGCCTCAGGTCCCCCAACCTTTATGCCCCAGTCTGGTGGCCTCCAGCTGGGACTGTGAGCTCACACCGCAGTCCCCCTTCAGTGCCGGGACACTTCTGTCGGATGACCTAAGCCCTTCTCGGGAGCATGCGAGCACCTCACTGGTTCTGCAATGGCATTCGTGCTAGGGATAGACTGGAGTCTGTGTTCATGGACCGGAATCCAAGTCCCCACCAAACCCTCCCTCCTTCTAAGTGTATTTTCTCTCATCCTCCCACAGTAGCCTAGTTTCCCAGGCCTACGGTCTCATTCCTTCGGCCTGTTTTTCTGGCTACAAATGGAACTGGATTAACTAACCTTAGGCTCCCTGTGCCTCCTTCTTTTTTCAGTTTTGTTTCATTTCCAATTTGCTCTCTAACCTTCTGGACTCACTTGAGCCGTCCCTCAGGGTGGCCAGGTCGAGTGGACAGGGCTCCGTCTGTGGGCTAGGTCTTCTGTGGTGCCCAGCAATGGCGGCCCCTCGCCAGCTTGGTGGCCTGCGGGGCCCTGGGTCTCTCGGCCCTCTCGTCACCCAAGCCCAGGGTGCCCTCCTGGTTTCCTTGCTGTTGTCTGGTTTCCTAGGACTTTGTAGCTGCCTCTCTGTTCCCTCCTGCTCACGGCGGACACCTGGCTTTTCCCTGGGCTCCTTCAACCTTGGTCCCAGTCCAGGGGCTCTCTGAAGCCCAGGCCTGCACTTCCTCCTGCCGTCACTGCACCTAGAACTGACCTGCAGGGGAGTCCTGCCACCAGCCCTAAAGAGGCCCTTCTCTATGTCCTCTGGATTAACAGGTGGCTTCCTCGCCAGGCAGGGTTGCCAGAGTGGACGCAGAGCCCTCTCACTCCAGCCACGCGCTGAGCCCCAGAAAGTTCTTCTCCAGCTACTTGGGGAGCTGCCGGCCCATTTCCAGCTCAGATCCTCGCTGTCTCTTTCACTTCCCCTACAAGGGCCCTCGTCGGTCAGATGGCACTTTCTCCCCATTAAGTCCATCCTCAACACAGCCATCAAGGTGTGGACTTCGCCAGCCTCAAAGTGCCTTTGTGAATTTCTCAGAATATTTTCAACAGTTCATCACTTGGTGAAAACCCAAGATTCACTATGGAAACGCAGTCTTTTGTAACATTCTAGATTTTGCTTTCCTCCTAATTCACCCCTCCCTGTACTGCCAAAAGGCCCATGCCTGTTCCAACCCTGCCTTCCCTGGACTGGGTCTTCCATCAGGAGAACGTCCCATAAGAACCCCAGCTCCTGAGTGGGCCTCTCTCTCTTCCTCACTAATTGTCCTATGATCAGCTGCTTGTCCTTCTTCTTTCCCGTGGGGTTTGTACTTTAAGAATCTTGTCTTAGAAATCTTGAGAGCCCTGGCATTCCCCCCCCCCGTCTGAGCACCTAATAGACGCTCAATGTTTGCTGTGTGAACTAATAAATAAATTGGTTACATCCCGCTGCCCTCCCCAGACAGGACACCAGGGTCTTCCATCGCGCATGATGGAGTTCATGATCTCACATTGGACAGCATTCCCGGCTCTGTTGAGCCCACTGCTGTCCTCCCCCGGGCAGCACCTGGTGAGACAAAGGGGAAACAGGAGAAAGAGCAAGGTAAGAAGGAAGCCCCGCCAGGTCTGGGCAGCTCCGCACAGGCTTCCTCTTGGATTCACTGCCCCCCATTTAACACTTGAACTTTCAGCTGCTGAGGTTTGGAATGAGGGAGCTTAATTAGTCAACAAGACATGACAACATTCTGTTACTGTGAGATTACATACACCTATGGGGTGTTAGGAGTCACACAGAAAAAACCAGCAACTTCAGAGACCTGAGAAGAGCGTTATCTTCCAACGGCACCTGGGAGACTGTTCCCGGAGATAAAACGCACAAGACAAATGGCGCCTCTAATTGAAATGCGATTGAAGACAGAGCCCCTGGAATCCCAGACACATTTTCTGTCTCAGGGTCTCCATTCGGGTACGGGTGAGCTGGATTAACAGAGAATGGTGAATATTTTTAAACTGAGAAAGAGATGTACATTTCTAGAGGGACATAAAAATCTGTCCCGATGTCACATCGCTGAATAATAACTTTCATCTCATATATACTTTATCATTTATTCCTTGATATCAATGCAAAATGCATATGTCTTTATTTTTTAAAGGAGAAGGATGTTCAGGAGTCCCTGGGGATTCCTTTCCGCATAATGACATTTCTAATGATGACAGTGCTCATGGTATAACAGAAAACCAAAGCTGCGTGGATTCAGGACCAGGTCCCTACACGTGCAGAGCTGCTCCCCTCCTGACCCAGTCGGCTGGGGTTGTTCTCCAGTCTCTAATCCCGAGTCCCCTCCACAGCATCGCCTTCTTTGGAGACACTCAGCAGGCCACCAGCTTTCCAGCCAATCACGCCAACTTGACTGCAATGGCTTCGTCATACTGGTGCCCAGAGGCTCCGCAGGGCACCCCCCGCCTGTCCTGGAGGCCAGCTGGCAGAGCACCGCTGAGCTGCCCTCTTGCTCAGAGATTGGACAATCATTGCAGTGCAGTGTGCAGACTGGGGGGTACCAGCGAGGAAGGGGTGCTGCGAGAGCTGGCAACAGCACCGCGGTCACCCACAGGAGGCGGCAGGCGGAGAGCTGAGGGGCGGGAGAGGCACAAAGGGCACTATTTGACTTCAGATGTCCAGGCAGGAGCTCTCCGAGGCCGTGAGGGCATGGAAACAGCAGGCAAAGGCGTGAGGAAGGAGCCGCGGCCCCAGTACACCTGCGGCTCTGCTCTCTGCGCCTCCTGCCATCCCCCTCCCAGCCCCAGCTGGCCAAGACCGGCCGGCCGTCCTATCAGGGACCTTCAGCCTCAACCTGCCCCACGCTGTCTCTCCCTCTCTCCTCCCCCGGCTCTCCGCATTCTCAGGACCTCCCTGTGGAGATCACGGTGGTCCCGGTGAGGCCTTGCGTCACAGGCCAGCCAGGTGCATGGCTGCAGGGACAGGGACAGACAGGCACTGGCTGTCCTAGAGAGATTCCCCAGCCTTCCAGACACCTGTGGGAGAGTCCACCTGCTCACGACCGGTCTCGGTTCAGAGGTGCCCTCAGAGGTGCCCCTAGTGTCCTCTCCCATGGACAGATAATGCAGTAGGGACAGGGGTCCAACGCTGTCCTTCAGCACGTGGCCTCCACAAGTCCCAACTCCAGTGTGTTCCCGCCTCCCGTGGCGACTGGCCTGCTGTCCTCAGGTGGTCAGGGCTGGGACGGTTCCCGCTTTCTGGTGAATGAGGACATAAAAGACATCAGAAAATTGGTGCAGATGTTCACTTTGGGCTGCTGATGGCAGAACCCACCTGCCTTGAGCCGGAGGGTCAGGCCACTCCAAGGCCTGCCACCTCTGCCCTCCACGACAGCAGGGGCCGGTCTGTAGGCCACTTGAGCCCTCATGTCCGCACCCTCGGTAGCAGGCAGTTTTATGAAGATGAATTACCATCTGGATTTGAGCATTTCTTCTAAGACTCCATCAGACTCTTGACTCCAGACGCCAGTCTTCTTATGTTGTGGAAAAGGAGCATTTCATCCATGGTCTGTGTAAACAGTGTCTCCTCCGCTTTCTGCCTTTGGTTCTCCTGTTAGGAGTGAGTGGCCTCCGACAGGTACCCCAGGTCCACCCCAGGTCCACCCCAGGTCCACCCCAGGTCCATCATCCCGAGGTCCATCATCCCGAGGTCCACCGCCGTCTCTGGCTGCTGTGTGGGATGGAGAGCTCCAACCCGGCTCCTCCTCCTCTGTCTCTTTTCCTGGGCATTGTGTGCTGCTTATTCCATTCAAATTGTCTTAATTTTAAATATGACATTTTTTTCTTTTTCAAGAGTTTTATATTTTTCCCTCTAAGCCCTATTTGGTGTGTTTGAAGCAATCTTTGTCCTTTCTCATGGCTCACTCCCTTTCTCTGTCTTTCAACAGTTTGTACCTACTATTCCAAATGGACTTTGGATTTGGGCAGGTCGGCGGTCTTCCAGTGACGGATCGTCCCGGGGTGCGTGTGCATTGAGTGGGTGCCACCTTGATCCTCTCTGCGCCAGCCCCTGTGAGTGAGCTCATGGTCACAGACCCTCTGGGAGGTTCTCAGAACCTCACCTGGTTCTTTTTAAACCCCAAGTCAGGTGACATACCCTGTGTCCCTGTCAAGTCCAAGCTGGTCTGCAGTGCTCGGTGACTACCTAAGAGGAGCAGCAGAGCTCAGCAGCTTCGGATCCCAGACTCAAGGGGACTCAGGCATCAACTTTTTTGCTTAAATTTTTAAAATTTATTTTAATAAATAAATTAGTTATGCATGACAGTAGAATGCACTTTGATACATCATATATAATAGAGTGTGACTTCCCCTTCTTCTGGTTGTACGTGATATAGAATTACATCGTTTGTACAGTTATACAAACACACACACACACACACACACACACGGTACTAATGTCTGATTCAGTCCACCATCCTTCCTAACTCTACCCCCTCCCTTTCCTTCACTCCCCTCTACCTAATCCAAGGTAACTCTATTCGTCCATAGCCCCTCTCCCCATTGTGAGTTATCATCGGAATATCAGAGAAAACATTCAACTTTCAGTTTTGGGGGATCGGCTTATTTCACTTAGCATCATATTCTCCAGATCCATCTATTTACCTGCAAATGCCATAATTTCATTCTTCTTTAAGTCTGAATAGTATTCCACCACATGTCTCACATTTTTTTTTTAAATCCATCATCTGTTGAAGGGCACACCTAGGTATTAGCTATTGTGAATTGAGATGCTATAAACATTGATGTGGCTACATCACTGTAATATGCTAATTTTAAGCCCTTTGGGTATAAACCAAGGAGTGGGATAGCTGGGTCAAATGGTGGTTCCATTCCAAATTTTCTGGGGAATCTCCATACTGCTTTCCATAATGGTTGCACCAATTTACATTCCCCTCAGCAATGTATGAGTGTGCCTTTCCCCCCACATGCTCGCCAACATTTTTTGTTGCTTGTATTCTTGACGATTGCCATTCTGTCGGGGATGAGATAAACTCTTGAACCCTGTGGTCATTACACCCAAGCCCCTGGGCAGATAAATATGAAGGAACATCCCTTTGACACACACTCTGTGACAGCCAGTGAGCACCACTGCTGTTGTTGCTGACCTCAGCCAAAGACTAAAGCAACATTTCTAGTCCTGGGTCTAGATTTTGCAGGAGGCTTTAGAGGCAGAGTTTTCAGGACACCTGCTCTGTCACATTGCAGCAATTGCAATAAAAATAAATTGTTCGGATTATTTTCTATAGGGATCCTGGTAAACTTTCCACTGATAGAAATATATTAACAGCATGTATTTTTCCAACTAAATGAAACAACCATTTAATTTCCCAATGGATTTATTTTCATTTATGAATCATTATGCTTTTGAAAACATACATTCTGTCACCTGAGGAAGCGGTCTTTCATTTACATAAGCATCAACATGTGAGTGGTACTGGTGCTCGATGATCTGGTGGTTCAATTGATGTAATTTAATCCCAACAACATCCCTTGAAATAGGTTTTCTGTTTGTTTGGTTGGTTGGCTAAGATAAAAAGCTGGGTGTCAAAATAAGATTGAGCGGTCCTTTTAGTTACACACCTGATGGATTGCTTACGTAAGCTCTGAGCCCAGGTCTGTTGAAATCTAGAGTTGATTCTCCATCAGACCACTGTCACCCTGTGAACAGACCCCAACCTCCTGTGAACAGCCACCAGCTCTGGAGATGAGCCACCTGCATTCTTCAGAAAGCCACCCAGGGATCCTTCCCCACTGGAGATTGGCAGAGCTGGCAGCATATCATGCTGCATCGTACACGACGGAATCAGCTCTCTGACTGCATGAGGTCTGTGCCTCTAGGAGACTGCTGGTCTGCACGTTACGCTAGTGGAGATGGAGAAAATGCACATCCCATCTGCTGTGTGGAAAAGACGTGGAGGCGGAGTGAAGCTGCGCCACGGTGGAACCCACGGGGGACTCCCCTTGGTGCTGCCCCCTGTCTCCATCTAAAGGTTGCTTCTGAGCTTGTCACTTGCTCAGGCTTTGGGAATCTGGCATCATGAGGGACCCAGAGCACTTCAGAGGCATGGAGGTGAGACGGGGGGGGGGGGGGGGGGGACTTGAGTACCCAGAGAACAAGATCTGAGAGAGAAGAGAGGAAGAGTTGAGGGAAGAGGGTGAAGAGGAGGGGGAGGGGAGGAAGGAGGGAGCCTTCTACAAGTTTCCTCCAGTCAGGAGAATCTGGGGCTTGAGAAATCGCCCACTCTCCCTGGACCTTCACCTCCTCCTTGGGTAACGGGGATAAAAATCACTGCCCTGCACAGGAAATGGAAGGGAAAGTGCTTGGGAAAGAAGGAGACAACATGAGCTTCATGTCTTCTCAGCTCATAAGTGCAGAGCCTGGTGCTGGTGCCGATGGGCATGCCACATCCCCTGGCAGGCCACCCGGCTCCACCAGCCCCCGAGGCATCCACCTCAGGGAGTCTCCCCAACCTCCTGGTGGGTGCTCGGCACTCACCACCCAGCTCCCCTTACCTTGAGCTGCACGAGGCTGGCGGGAGAGATGGGAGAGGGCGGTATGAGGGCTGGGCCTTCCCACAGGTTCGAAGGGCCTGAGGCACAGCGCTTAGGGCATGGGACCAGACACCAGCACAGCCAGCGCCAAAAGAGTACAACGTCAGGAACGCCATTGCCAGGGAGATCAGAGACAGCCTCCTGGAGGGGCAGGTGGCAACCAGGAGTGTGCCCGGGTGCAAGGAGAGGTTGCGCCCTCACGCCCAGCCTCCAATGCAGGCCACGGGGCCTGTTGTGACGTGCTGAACAGTGAGCACACGGTATGCCAAGGTGCACCTGGAAGTGGAGAAAGAGTCGGGAGGGCAAGGAGTGACCTGGGAAGGAAGCGGAGGTGCTTGGAATCACAGGAGAGGACACGCTGAACCTGTGGTGTGTGGGCAATGGCCGCGCCAGAGAGGGACGTGGGGCTCCAGACATACTTCAAAGAGAAAACCAGATTCAGCAAACAAATGAAGAAAATCAAGTGTGTGTGTGTGTGTGTGTGTGTGTGAGAGAGAGAGAGAGAGAGAGAGAGAGAGATTAGATTTCTCGTTTGGGATAACTATGGGAACATCACTATGTGTGTGAGAGAAAGAGAGATTAGACTTCTGGTTTGGGATAACTATGGGAACATCACTAAAGGGCAATAGGCCTGGTGTGGAAGCTCTTGCCTGTGATCTCAGCACCTCAGGAGGCTGAGGCAGGAGGATTGCAAGTTTGAGGTCAGCCTGGGCAAATTAGCCTGACCCTGTCTCAAAATAAAATTATAAAAAGGACTGATGATGTCGCCTGGGTGCTTCATAGAGTGTGGGAAGCACTGGGCCTAATCGCTATTCTTGGGGAGAAATAAAAACAACAGGTGGCCAATATGGAGGAACAGTGGGTATGAGGGTCGGGCAGGACCAGAGCAGAGTGTTCCCCACACGAGTGGACTTGGGGGACCCTGCAAAACAAAGCAGAGCTGACCAGTGGGTTTGGAAACTATCAGGAATTAACAAGCAGGAGTAAGACAGATAGGAGTCTTCATGACCATCAGCCTAAATTTGGAGATTGAAGTCTTAGGTACAACGATGATCATGTTGATGTCAGCTTGACTGGGCTGATGAGTGCCCAGAGTTGGGGAAACATTATTTTGGGGTGTATCTCTTTGAGGGTGTTTCCAGAGGAAATAAGCACTTGAATCGGTAGATTGAGCAAAAGATCACCCTCCCCAAATGGGTGGGTGCCATCCAATGTGTTAAGGGAATGAATAGAAGAAAAAGGCCGAGAAGCATGAATCTCCTTTTCTGCTTGACCTGAGACATCATCTTCTGCCCTTGGACATTGGAGCTCCTGGTTCATGGGCCCTGGGGTCTGGACTGAGCTACACCACCTACTGCCCTGGGCCTCCTGCTTACACATGCAGATCACGGGACTCTGCCTCCACGATTGTTTCAACCAATCCCTCATTAATAAGTCTCTCTCTCTCTCTCTCTCTCTCTCTCTCTCTCTCTCTCTCTCTCTCTCTCTCTGTGTGTCTTCAGCAGTACTGGTGTTGGAACCCAGGGCCTCGCATATGCTAAGCAAGCACTCTGACTCTACCACTGAACTAAGTCCCCAGGGTATGACAAAGTCACCCAGGCTGGCCTGGGACTTCCAAGTGGCTGGGATTACAGACATAACCCTCTCTGTATATCACCACGTATCCTATTGGCCCGTTTCTCTGAAGAACCCTGATGAATGCAGGTTTCAACGACATTAGGCAAAGGAGGGGAGCAGGAAGGACAGTGAGGGGGTAGCAAGCAGAGCCTGGAGAGGCGGACTGGACTGACCATGAAAGGATGGGCAGAGTGGGGGACACCCGGGGGAGGTCTCCAGGTGTGCCTCTCTCTCCACCCCTTCTTGGCTCAGAAAGTGGGGAAGGGCACAGTTAGGATTGGGCGGGCACATTCTAGCTCCTGTATGATGCCCTGGCCAGCCTTGTGTCACACCCAGCCCAGGGCAGAGTAGTGCAAGAGCCAAGGATCAGCAAGATGAGCATTTCCCTAAGGGGAGGCGTCTGCTCTGATGCCACTAAGGGGGTAGTGTTGTATTACTGCCTGTACGTGTTTGTGTGTACACGGGTGCATACATGCCCATGTTGTTTGTTTGTAGTTTGACATTAAATCCCTGATCCTACCATGGGCTTGGCCAGCATCTGTGTGGCCATAAATGGGCCTTGCTGAGGTTGGATCCTGGTATGTCCAACCCCTCAAGTGCCTAAGAGGCTGTGTGCCACTCAGGAAGCAGGCTCTTTCCTGGAAGATCTCTTTGTACGTATGCTTGCTTTTCCCAGCCACCAAGTCAGACCTGCTCTAGACAGGGTGGCACCTTTTGTTGTCTGAAAAGCAGTGAAAATAATCACCAGCTTCCATTCTCCAGAACAGTTAACAAGTGACTCCAACTACTCACAATTTTCTTGAAATGCTAGAAATCATCAGGCTTTTTCATTCTGCAATTTTTTTTTCTGAATACCTTTAACTGAATCATAATTTTGTAAAGTATGGATTTTTTAAAGTGGAATTGTGTTTAAGTCCCCATTTTTTTTAAAGCAGCAGAAATAAATCTAGGCCCAGGATTCTTTCATCTGAATAATTAAAAGCATATACTGAAAATGCCTTCCCAGTTCCATAGACCCAGTGAGCTCTGGGCTGATAATGGAATAATCAAGCGATTGAAGAATGGAGCCAGCCACAGAGTGGCCTGATCCATGGGGAGAGAGCAGAAGGAGGTGACGTCAAGGGCGATGTCAGGAGGGGTGCGTGGAGATGGAGTGTGACCGGGCAGCCTTGGCGGGATGAGGTGGGGGAGGGTGTGGGGAACACAGGGGAGCACATGCAGCCAGAGGACCTGGCTGGAGAAGCAGGTGTCTAATAGGGAGCACAGCGGGCGGGGGGCAGCTTCCTGGTGGGGAGAACACTGGGCCATTTATAGCTTTGGGGCTCAGAGTCATTTTTCAAGGAAAGCCACTCAGACAAGAATGTCTGACGGTGCTTTGTTTGTGCTGCTGGACCCACAGGGCAGTGTCCTTGCTTCCACAGTCAGAGCAGGAGAGAGTCCTAGAAGGGCACAGGGAGAGGGGCTGGCCCTGGGGGTCAGCACAGCAGTTGTCTGCTTTGAGCTGCAGCAGGCAGGGGAGGCACCCTGGCCAGGCTGGGCTTCCAGGCCGTGAAGAGGCTGGCCGGTGGGAGAGGGGAAGGACACGCAGAGCTCCTCCTCCCTGAAGCTACAGCAACACCGTGGGGGGGGGGGGGGAGGACCTCCTGTGGCAATGCCCTGACAATTTCTGGCAGGGACACAAGTCTGTGGAACTGACATGCAGGACAGGGGCCGTGCCCACGGTAAGTCCATCTGAGACCAGCTCACAGAACGGAATATGTCCCAAGCCACCTAATGACTGCCACGGTAACACCAGAGCTGGCCTTGCAGATGAAGACAGGGTGACAGCCACGCACTGGCCCTGTGTGCTGCATGCTGCTCAGAAGATGAAATTCTTCTGGTAGAGGAGGACGCTCTGTCCCCAGCTTTCGGGCACAGACACAGTTTGGGGGATGAAATGGAGCTGGTGTGACTCATGGGCCTCTGGCCTCCGGGCCCCACATCCAGGGCTGGTGTGCGCTTGAGATTCTTGGAAGAACACCATTCGGGACCTTCTTCTTTTGAGGCCTGGAAGGGCTTGGCTCATACACTTTGTAACATGATTTTTATAGAATCTTACCGAGCAAGAGAGAAAGAGCAACAGCAAGTGAGTCTGTGGCATCCTCTCTTGGAAAATCACAGTGGGCCACAGTGAAACTGAAAGTCACAGTGTGAAGTCATCTGGTGCTGGCTGTGCGGGTGGCAGATGGGAAGCAGGTGCGCTTCTGCAGGCTGAGCTGAAGGAGAGGGGCTCAATCAAAGAACACGCTCACGGCGTCCAAAAGATCTTGAATTGCCACCGTGTGGCTGCCTGTCCCCTTCCCAGAAGGGTTTCACTCCTTTCACTGTGGGCCATTGTCCTCTCTGCAGCCCAAAGCAGTGAGGCTGTGCTATTATTTCCCTTGTGGACACACGGCCTGGTGAGCTGGCTGTCGGGCCAGCAGACCCTTCTGCAGACTGCAGTGGAAATGGCTCTGGGGCACGGGCCTCAGCTGCTGCCTGCCCAGCCTGCCTTTAATTGTCGCTGGACCCAGCCTTCTGGCCATTTGCACAGAGCACTCTCCCTCCCCGGGTCCCAGATGACAAGTTTTCTCCTTTCAGTGCTTCCCAGGATCTCACTCTCATGTCCCTTCCAAATGGACAAGGAAGTCCATCTTTGATCTTTTTGCTATGTGCTGCCTCCTTGCACTTCTGACCCTCTGCCCACTGCACCCCAGGGTGGGTTCCTCCCATCTCTCTCCTGCTGGCCCACTGTGGTGGTCCAGTGTGAAGGTCCCAGCATGGTGGCCCATTGTGACAGTCCAGTGTGGAGGTCCAGTGTGGTGGCCTAGAGTGGTTGTCCAGTGTGGTGGTCCCAGTGTGGCAGTCCAGTGTGGAGGTCCAGTGTGGAGGTCCAGTGTGGAGGTCTCAGTGTGGCGGTCCAGTGTGGAGGTCCAGTGTGGAGGTCCAGTGTGTTGGCCTAGAGTGGTTGTCCAGTGTGGTGGTCCCAGTGTGGCAGTCCAGTGTGGCGGTCCAGTGTGGAGTTCTCAGTGTGGCGGTCCAGTGTGGAGGTCCAGTGTGGAGGTCCAGTGTGGTGGCCTAGAGTGGTTGTCCAGTGTGGTGGTCCCATTGTGGCAGTCCAGTGTGGAGGTCCAGTGTGGAGGTCCCAGTGTGGAGGTCCAGTGTGGAGGTCTCAGTGTGGCGGTCCAGTGTGGAGGTCCAGTGTGGTGGTCTAGAGTGGTTGTCCAGTGTGGTGGTCCCAGTGTGGCAGTCCAGTGTGGTGGTCCAGTGTGGAGGTCTCAGTGTGGTGGTCCAATGTGGAGGTCTCAGTGTGGTGGTCCAGTGTGGAGGTCCAGTGTGGAAGTCCAGTGTGGTGGTCCCAGTGTGGAGGTCTCAGTGTGGTAGTCCAGTGTAGTGGTCCAGTGTGGAGGTCTCAGTGTGGCAGTCCAGTGTGGAGGTCTCAGTGTGGTAGTCCAGTATGGTGGTCCAGTGTGGAGGTCCAGTGCGGTGGTCCAGTGTGGAGGTCCAGTGTGAAGGTCCAGTGCGGTGGTCCAGTGTGGAGGTCCAGTGTGGAGGTCCAGTGTGGAGGTCTCAGTGTGGCGGTCCAGTGTGGCAGTCCAGTTTGGAGGTCCCAGTGTGGAGGTCCAGTGTGGAGGTCTCAGTGTGGTGGTCCAGTGTAGTGGTCCAGTGTGGAGGTCTCAGTGTGGCGGTCCAGTGTGGAGGTCCAGTGTGGAGGTCCAGTGTGCTGGTCTAGAGTGGTTGTCCAGTGTGGTGGTCCCAGTGTGGCAGTCCAGTGTGGAGGTCCCAGTGTGGAGGTCCAGTGTGGAGCTCTCAGTGTGGTGGTCCAGTGTGGAGGTCCAGTGTGGAGGTCCAGTGTGGAGGTCCTGTTGCTCTGACTGGGATGAGGGCTGTGTGGTGAGGGAGGCCTGCCCTCTGATGCAGGGAGAAGAACCCTTGGGCAGGGAGGGAGTGGCTTTGTGGAGTGAATTTGGGACAGGAACCAGTGCTGATTCCCAGTGTCTGGTGTGGGCCACTGTTCCAGGGAGAGGCAGAAAGGCAGGGCTCTCCACAGAGGAGGGCCAAGGCAGAGCTACCAGCAGGACCGCTGAGCCTCTGCCACACTGTGTCCAGGACAGCCCTGGCCTCCCTGGCCTCTAGACCAGGTGAGAAGTGACCAGGAGACAGTGCTCACCCACACATCCCCGGGGTTCCAAGTGCCACAGAGCCCCTGGCCAAATGGGACTCTAATGTCCCTATATAAGAATTATTCATGATCAATCTCTGTTTATGACTGAACCCCGGGGAGGTGACACAGTTCTCCTGAGGCTGCATGACTAGTTAGTGCAGAGGTAAGATGCCGCTGCATTCACTCTTTATTTTAAGTCGATCGCAAAGCTTTTCAAATGTTTCAGATAAGCACGTGTCCAGCATTGTATGAACCTTTAATGCTTGATCCAGAAGAATATGCTTGCTTTAAGTAAATTAGGGCATGATTGATACACACTGATATACAGCCTACCTTCTGGATTTACAGGAGACGAGTCCCAAACCCTGACAGACACTTAAATCTGCAGATGCTCAAGTCCTTTGAATAAAGTGGTGTGGCTTTTGCACATAACCTACCCATCGCCTCCTGTGTATCCTGTGTATCTCTAAGCAATCTCTAGATTGCTTAGAGAAAGTAAAGGCCGTATAAATAATTGTTATGCTGCAATTTTTAGGGAATGACAAAAACTCCATATGTGTTCAGTACAGAGGCCGTGGCTTTTCTTAATATTTTCAATCTGCCATTGGTTGAAAGCATGGGCACGGACAGTGTGGGTGGGGAGGGCTGGCTGAGACACTAATGACAGGAAAGGGGTCCTATTTAATAAGCCCCTACTGTACACCAAGTGGATTTCCTACTAAACAGCCTTCTGTGCTACAACCCAGCAAGATGGGCATCACTGCCCTGTTCTGTGAGTCAAGAATCCCTCAGAAGGACGCCGTGGCAGGGTCCCTGAGGAAGCTCATGCGAGCGGCGAATGGGGAGATGAGGTCCACCCGGGTCTGCCTGCTCCAAGGCCAGAGCAGAGCTTCCTAACGTCCAAGAGCTCATCAAGAGGTGGGGTGTTTAGGAACAAAAGACAGACGCCAAGAAGTGCTTCACTGTGTCCCTACATCAGTCTAAGGAGCGAAGAGAACGCACAAAGCCCGGGACAGGCACAGACAGAGCGTGGAGCCCAGGGGCCCCTCGAGAATGACCCCACCTCTCCCAGCGCAGCCAGGAGTCTGCAAGTGGGTTCCCACCTGGGCCTGTGTTCGGCCAGTACCTCAGGGGAGGGGCTCTTTCCTGGGGATTGTGCCAGGCCGTGTGCCAGACCAGTTTGAGTCACACAGCACAGACACATGATCTGCACCAGGGATGAAGCGGGCCATTCTGCACTCACAGGGTTTGACTTCATAGAAGGGATAGAAAGGGCAGCAGTCATTTGCAGAGAGAGGAAAGAACATCACTTACTGTATACATTCCTCCTGCCTTTCCTGACCATCTCTCTTTTCACCAGTTTTCCCTTTCAGCACTTCCTACTTATACATAAAAACAGAGTCAGTAGGACACCCTGAATATCTAAGTGCCATGACTGAAATGTCCCGTATCATCCCAGGGGGCACTTTGGTCATGGCCACTGCTGAACGCTGACCATGCAGACACACACATGGAATGCCGCTTTGTCTGTGCGAATAAATTTCCAAGTTTCTCCGTAAGATGCAGTCGTAGGTAAGGCCTTTATATCACTGTGATTACCAAAGGGAGGATACATTTTCATCTGTAAAGAATTATGACTTGGGACTGGGGCTGTGGCTCAGTGGCAGAGCACTTGACTGGCCTGTGTGAGGCCATTGCTTTCATCCTCAGCACCACATATAAATAAACAAACAAAGTAAAAAAATCCATTGGCAACTAAAAATTATTTTTAAAAAAGGAAAAGAATTGTGACTTTTCTAAATGGCAATAACAACTGTCCAATATTTTTCCCTTATTCACCTGGGTGGAGTGCCACTGTGTGCTTTCTCCCCGTGGATTTCCCGTACGATCCTGCCCAGGAGTGGGTCTGTTGATGCTCATTCTCCTTTGAGAATTTTGGTCCCCAAAGCATCCCTCAAATGGGAGAATAGTCCATTTCATTCACAGCCCACTCATTTGGGTACAGGAGGAGAGTGTCCAAAGACCCCATTTTCCCTTCTGTCAAATGTCCTTTGTGAGGTGAACCTCCAAGGATGGAAATGAGCTGCTTCTGTCTTGAGAGTCTGTTCAAACCATTCTTTGAAAGGAATTGTCCAGAAGGACGCCCTCCGACCACCACAAAGCGGACACGCACGGCTGGCCGAGGGCCTCCCTCAATAGGAAGGCTTTCAAAACATGCTCCGAGGCTCTGAGAAACCCTCTGCTCTGGGGGTTTAGGCCAGGATTGGGGACTGCTAGGAGCAGCCCAGGGACTGTTCTCAGCTGGATTCGAGAAGACCCCAGGGCATGCAAAACATGGAGAATTTGAAAACCGCATTTGTCCAAGGGATGGGGAAGGAGAGGGGGGAAGAAGGACGCAGGATATTCATAATGAAAGGGTTACCTCCACCCCTTTCCACACTGAGGATGATCCTACAAATGTCCCTCCTCCAGACACTAGGGTGGCCCCAGTTGCCAATAACCCTTTATTACTGGAAAATAAAAACCAAGTGGTTAGCAAATGTCACGGTAAGAAATAAAATCTGCTGAACCAGCGTCAGCCAGGGCAGGCGCTGGAGGGGCGTCTGCCCAGGAGCCCAGGTGCGGTCAGCAGCTCTCCCAGGCTGCAGGGTGTCCCTCTGCTCGGAAACACCCAGCAGTCCACCCAGCAGTCTCTTGGAGAGTCCAATCGATTAGCGGCCACCTTTTGTGAAAGTGATGCTATCATTGTGGCTGTAATTTATGCAAAGAAATTCTGGGGCCCAGGATGATTCCATTAGAGTCTACAATGCAGGACTTCTGCAGCATGCCCCCCCTCCGGGTTTCTCACTTTTATCTACGTTAAGATGGTAAGATCGGGCCTGTGAAAATTTGGTGCACATGGTTTTGGATCTGAAAAATAGAACATTTCCACATGTTTCTGTGTATTTTTGAAGTGGAGAGAGAAATGCCACTGCTTTGAGATCCAACTGAGCCTTGCAGGCAAAGGCAACGTGTTTCCAAAAGAAAAGAAGAAGAAGAAGAAGAAAAGAAACCCGAAAGGGCTTTTCCCGAGACCCAGAGGAAAAAGCTGCAGGCTGACTTCATTTAAAATGAAAGCATCCTGACTTAGCTCCACAATCCCCGAGACATCCCGGGACAGCTTCCCAAAGGCTGAAAGGAGAGGGAGCTAGGGTCCTCTGTGACCTGGACCCCGTCCTGCCCGTGGCTGTCCCTCGGAGGCAGCCCCCACCCCATTTCCAGGGGAGCCACCATTTTAGCGTGGTCTCTGGGTGACAGTAAGATGGAGGCGGACGGAAGCAGCCCGAGGCCCCCTCCCCGCTCCCGGGCTGCGCCACGGTGACTCCCAGCTCTGCCTCTGGGAAGAGGCATCATTCACAGCCCCCTTGAGCTGAGTCAGGGGCGGCCGACCGCGTGGTGCTGCAGGACGGCCGAGCTGCTCCGCCCACAGCCCGGGGACACCCAGGGAAGCAGCCCCGGGGCGCACGCGGCGTGGGGTTTGGTGGGCTGCTGGCTGCACGGAGCATCCCAAACCTATGCCCTCTCCAGGTGGCGCTGATTAATTCCCGGACTGGCCGTCTTTTCCTTTTTCTCTCTTTCCAAGAACATGGCACTTGTGAAAAATCTATGTGGACCGCGGAGCTGCTGGCGGCTGGCAGGCTGGCCCTGCGGCTGGGACTGGGGGCTGCGTGGGCTCCCCCGCCCCTCCAGCCCTGAGTCAGCAGCCTGCCCTCCGCAGCCCTAACAAAGAAGCCGACTGCGTCCCGGCAGAGGAGCCTGGGGGCTGGGAGGCGCAGTGAGCGAGCGAGGCAGCCCCCTCCCCTGGAGACCGGGTGGAAGAGCTTCAGGACCTGGGCGGAGCCTGCTCCCGGCTGTCAGCCCCGAGGAGGGAGAGGCAGGTGTCCCTCTGTGTGTGCAGCAGCGCTAATTCACCCTGAATCCTGGGAATATCCGTCAGCCATAAGTGTCTTTTTCTAACATACTTGGGAATAAGCAAAATTCCATACATCTAGGTCCCCTCAACACACACACACACACACACACACACACACACACACACACGCCCACACACGCCCCTAGATACGAAAACTAAAAAGAAAAGCTGACCTCAAGTCATATATTTCCTATTCAAATTGAAGTTGAAACCAGAAGGCTATGTTCACCCTTCAGACAGCCTGTCCCAGTGCCCCACCTGGCCATGGGGACACAGGCATGCACATCACCCCACTGGCACTTGGACCAGACGCCCTATGAGCAGCATCTTGGGAGTGGGATGGTGGACCAAGTTTTTGAGCTGGCCTGGAGCACAACCACAGGAACAGGTGGTAACGGGCGTGATCCTGTGCTCGAGCCACCCCATGGTCACCGCCTGCCTTCGCTCCCCTCTGCTGATCTCACCTGTCTTCCTCAGTGATGGCTTCTCTCCAGTGGCTCCCGTCTGCAGGCGATGGAAGCAGAATGGATGGGTCCACAATCATGATGGTGAGCAGCTTCCACACTTGCCCTTGGAGCTCCTGAGTCCTTCCTCTAGTTCTCAGTGCAGCCAGGGAAGCAGTGTGCAATGTCCTGCTCTCTTCCTTCTCTCCTGGAGTAGACTCAGAGAACTACTAAGGCAGCACACAGGCAAGAGGAGCAAGACTGACGGAACGACTTAAATGAAAAACGCCAAGATAAAACAGTGTGTGCAGGACGATCTACTACAAACGCCAACACGGAGCTGTGCACACGGACCACAGAAAACACAGGGGGAACGGACGGACACCAGCGTCCTTGTGGGAGCTCCCTCTTTGTGGTGGGATAATTGATTATTTCAATATTTTCCTGAAAAAAGTACAGGGAATTATTATTGCTTCTACAATCAGAAAAAAAAAAAAGAAAGAAATTTAACCTAAAGAAGCAAATCAACCCAGCACTGTGCTGTTTGCTGTTTGGTGGCTCTGGAGGTCTACGCAAGCAGGACAGTGCTCTCAGTAGGCATGCATCCTCCTGGAGTTGTTTATTACAGTTGTCACTGAACTCAGCCAGCCTCTCTTTTGTACTGTGACGGTGGTGACTGTGTCCCCAGGATCTGCACAATTTCACAATGGCTGAACCCCATATTGAGCTTGGCACCTGGCTGTCAGAAAACATTTCCCAGCCTCCCTTGCAGCTGGGTGTGGTCACATGACAAAGTTCCATCCCAGAGGATGTGAACAGAGCTCACATGTGCGAAATAGTCACACACATAATGTCAGAAAGACAGGTGACCAAACTTTACCACATCCGAATCTAAGCAGAGTGAAGATCATTTATAACACACCCGCACTGCAAAGAGGACTGGCAGATTACCTGACCGGAGGTGGGACACTGCAACTTCATCTGAAGAGGGATGGCTCTAACCAGGAGCACTCCTCCCCAACGTGACATTCAGAGGGACACAGGGGTCTCCCTAGCCATCACTTCCCAGGCTTGGGGGGAAAACCTAGTCTCTTAGGAACTTCAAGGTTTCTCTCATTAGAATACTTTCTAAGTTTCTTGAAACAAATTCCTTAGCTTTCAGATTGCTACTTAGAAAGTTTTTTTTTAATTGCATTTACCATAAAATACCCAATACCCTCCTGGTGACCACACCCTCAAAATAACCACTGCTAAATTGTGGCTGGGGAGGCAAATATTGCACTTTGTAAAGTTCTTGGAGCCTGTCCCTCAAATGTTTTCCACTTTGTGTCTGGAACAATGTGTGTCTGCTTTGGCCTGACCCTCAAGGGTCTTTTCCAAGCCACACTTATTGAGTGTGCCCTGGACCAGCTGAGATCACAGAGTAGAGGTGTACAGATACACTCTCGACAGCACAGGGTCTTTTTGCAGTAACTGGCTCTAGAGATAGGATGAGGGATGCCCACGCTTGTTTCTCTGGAAGATTCCAGGGACCTTCACTACCATAATGGGTCCCTGCCTGCCATAGAAGTAGAGCCAACCCCAAGTCTCCAGTAGGAATCTCTTGTTTTTGCTTTCCTTGAAGAGCTATCCTTTCCTCCTCCTCTTTAATATCACGCTGTTTGGGAATATCTCCAAGGTTTTTAAATTCTGCCAACCTGAGTTGAGAATCGAGCTCTCCCTGAGGATGTGCATGCTGCTGTGGCCTCAGCCTTGTCTCTTGTCTTCCTGTCCCTCTGGCAAGAACCCTGCTCCATGGGAATTCACAGGTGACTCACACTCTTCTCTGATTGTCAGCATGTCAGGATGTGTGTTTTGAATTATTCAAGCCATCTTTGGGTCATGGTCATCAAAGATGAGTTCCCTTTGAGACACAAATACCCTAAAGTGGAGTTCTCTGCAGTCTGTCAGCTGGTAGTTTTCTTGGTCTTAGATGCTGACCGCTGTTTGACTTCTCAGCAGGATGTCCGAGTTAAGGTTTAAGAATTTCTGCCCTTATCTCAGGACTCCCAGCCTCAGAGAATATGCTGATTTTGGTGAACTGATGATTTCTGTAAAGGTAGTGGGTTTCCCGTCTTGGAACTTGTGACCATGATGAGGAGTCCTCTGTCCCTTCTGAAATTCTGGAGCAGAGACATATTCCCATTCTGGGTGAGGGCTTTTGCTTCCTAAAAATTTACACGAAGAGATGGGGCCTCACTGTCACTTTCCACATCCTTCCCACTTAGGGGAAATTCATCTCGCCAGCCTTTTCTGAAGAGCTTTAGGATGCAGCAGAACAAGGGTATGCCGGTGTTCCTCTCCATCCAATCCAATCTGGTTCCAATTTCTCTTCAACCTGCTGGCTGCAAAGTCATCTCAGCCGTGCTTTGAGACACTGCTCCTAGACTGGAACAAGGTTCCTGAGGTTCCGCATGGTGCAGTCATACACGGGGAGCCCTCCGTTCTTCAGCTCAGGTGTTCCCTCAGATGCCCTTTCTGTCCCACTAGATGGACTGCATCTGAGCTGACTTGAGGCACAAAGATCCTTCTTGCTGTCCCCAAGGCCAGCATACCCAGTGTCCTCACACCTTCCATGACCCGAATGTGTGAGTGGGGTGCTTGCTGCAGGGGCTCACTGGAAAGCAACCACAAAGTCTTGGCAAAAGGAAACCATGGTGTTTGCTGTCCACAGAGGTGTCCTGGGCATTTCCTTAGCCTGACTGCTCTCATGTGTCCTCCCAGAAAACTCCACCCCCAATTGCTCTCCACTTTTTCCAGAAGCTTGAATGACTTCCTAGTTACCTTCTAGTTGCATAGTGGAATTACCTCTGAGCTGCCCAGACACTTCTCCTTTTGGTCTTGTGACACAAAACCATTAACATTTCCCTTAGGCAAGAGGGCGCGCTCCCTCAGCCACAAACAAGGAGGAAAACCGCAACAGTACCTCAGGAAGTTGTTCTACAAAGGACATGGCCAGCATTGTCTCTGTATTTAGTCAGGGGGTTTTTGGTTAAGGCCAAGGACAGGAGTGACCACTGAATCTTTCCTCTCCTCCAGCTCTGATTGATGAGCCACATGCAGATGTGGAAAAATGTGCCCTCAGTGAGTGTCCTTGGCCAGCAGGGGGTGTGAGGACCTGCAGGCTTGTTGCAAAGGTGAAGATGCAGATAAACCAGAGGCCTCTCCACCGAGTGGCCACTGTGGGCTCGGCTGCTCCCTCCCTCTCAAGGGCCCAGAATGTCCATCATCCCCAGAAAGCAGTCACCAGTAGGCCAGCGAGACCCCCGTGATCAATTTCAATCCTTTTCATCAAATCATCTGATTTCACTTTTCAGAAGTATCTCCAATATTGTACCCAAAATTTCTCCTGTGATTGCACATGTGTTTTCTGCACACTGGAGGGTGACCCTGGATGGAGCCCACCTGGGGCCCCCTGAGGCATTGCAGGATGTACCTGGGTGAGAGGTAAAGCCTGCTGGTAGGATTCAGGGTGGCCTGCCTGCCAACCCAGAGACACAGGAGGAGGCCTGGATATCGCTCCAGTCTCAGACTAGGCTGCCTAAGCAGAAAAATGCATGAGATATCAAGGAGGCAGCGTGGCTGTCGTCATAAATCGCAGCCTGCGGGCCTTTTAATGTGTCAGCGCACCCCGGCCGTTACCCGTATTTAATTGCTATCTACAGTAAGTTCCGTAGATCATTACCATACCAGTCATTTTTCAAAGACTCTCGTTAGCACAGGGCCAGGGAACACACACACACACACACACACAATGATGTGACAGGAAATGGCTAGGGGAACATGCAGGGAGGGACTCCCAACAGTCAGCCAGCCTGGAGAGGAGACCTGTTTCTACTGGCACTCAAATTCACACCCCTCCTGCTGCAGACCTAGGGAGAGAGACCGGCCATCCTCCCTTCTGCTGGCTCCTCTCTTCCAAGGCCCCCCATTCCCTCGCACACCGCGTTCCCGGGCCTGGCTGGGAGGAAGGGAGCTGGCAGCAGCCACAGTCCACACCTGGAGACTCTGAAGGAAGCTCTGGACTGTCCGTCCATTTGGCAGGGTGTGTGCTGTATGTCTCCCCAGTGCCAACTGCTCTGCTAAGCCATTGAGACTGGAGGTCACCTGAGACACAGTCCCCAAAGACACAACCGCAGGGGACAAAACCAATGGTGACAGCAGATGTTTAAACCCACCCTACTTGCCTCATGTTTTTGGACTCTGTTTTTTATGTAATCTTTTTTATTAAGTCCTATTGTTAGAATTTGCGCTATACTACTTATTTTTCCCTTTAACACATATTTTGAGCTATCAAAGGCCTGAGTCGTTTCTGGCGGCTCCTCAGATGTGAATTCTCCTGTGTGGAGTCGGCCACCCTCCTGGTGGTGAGTTCCCACAGGTGCTGTGGGCTCGCCTTCAGAAAGCTCCCTCCCCTGGAGCCCAGAAACTCCCCGACTTGTGCAGGCATCTCCACGGGGACGATGGCCCTTTCACCTGGGCTGAGGACCTTCGGGTTTGCAATCAGTTCCAGATTGCACTCATCAGAGTTCAGCTCAGAATTTCCAGGCAGCACAGATGGTGTGAGTGAAGGCCCCTCCACCCAACGTCTTCTCACTCCTCCCTATGACTGGCATCCCAGCCTGGGTTGGGGGCTGGCATGTCTTGATGCATTCTCTGAAATGGAAGGTTAAACATTGCTAGTTTTTTATTCAAAGACATGATCCCAGTTCTGGATTTAGCAATTGCTCGGTTCTAATGCTTACGGCACATGGCATGTGCCAGCTCCCAGAGCACCCCAAGCCAAGCTTAGGTTCATGCCCTGAGATGTACTTCTGATCCCAATATCTCAGGAGATCCTTGATTTCAATCCCTGCTCAATTCTCTCTTTAAGTTCCCCTGGTGTGTGTCTGTGTGTGTGAGTGTGTGCATGAGCACACGTGTGCATTCTTTGTATGTAGTTTACACATCTCCTGCTCTCGTGCTGGGAGTGCAGATGGAGAGGGAGAGAGGGAGGGAGGCTGCTCTGTGTGCCAGCTGCACTGTTCTCTCCACTAATGGTGCTAATGATGTTGTTGGTGGTGATGTTGATGGTTATGGTGGTGGTGATGTTGGTGGTGGTGGTAGTGATGTTGACGGTGGTTGTAGTGGTGACCCCCAGTAGCTTCCAGGTAAGAGGTGAACTTGAGGACCAGAGCCCTGGTCTTGGGGCTGAAACCATGAGTCCCAGTTTTGTTTCTCTTGGATGACTTCGGAACACTTGTTCCGTTCTCACGTCTGGGCAAAGGGGCACAGGCGCTGCCTGAGCAGGAGGGAGGGCTTAAGCACCGTAGTTAACCAAAGCCCAGCGCAGGGCCTGGCACTCCCCAGCAGCAGCAGGGCCTGGCTTGGCCCCACTCCTGGGAACAGAGGCCCGTGGCAGCCTCAGGTCAGGAAACTGGGGAGCTGAGGCCCTGAGTGTGTCGCTTCTAGAAGCAAAGCGAGGAGCAAGGATGACATGGACAACATGGTCCTCTCCTGGGGCCACAGCCTCCTCTTTCCAGTATGGACTGAGCAGAACAAATACAAGAAACTGCACCCTCCAGAACCCAGGGCTGAAGGGGAAGTGCACCTGCTTCCTGACAGGACCTGCTGCTTCCACATCGAGGGTCCCATTGGCCTCACACAGCTGACTCTCCAATACCTCTGCCATGGCTCAGGAGGCAGCAGGCCCTGTCACAGAGCAGGCCAGGAACCTGTGCATGGATTAAGGAGCCTGGCATCAGGTGCAAGGAAGAAAAACCCTAATTGCTTCCAGGAAAGACACGCAGTTTCAGGGAACTGGGAAGCCATGATTCCCAGAACACTTGTTGTTGGTGGTGGTAATGGTGGTGGTAGTGGTGGTGATGGTGGTGGTGATGATATTGATGGTGGTGGTGATGTTGATGGTGGTGGTGATGGTGTTGTTGTTTTTGGTAGTGGTGGTGATGGTGGTGGTGTTGTTGGTGGTGATGATGTTGATGGTGCTGTTGTTGGTGGTGATGATGTTGATGGTGGTGTTGGTGGTGGTGATGATGTTGATGGTGGTGTTGGTGGTGGTGATGATGTTGATGGTGGTGGTGGTGGTGGTGGTGGTGGTGGTAATGTTGATGGTTGTGGTGCTAATGATGTTGTTGGTGGTGATGTTGATGGTTATGGTGGTGGTGATGTTGGTGGTGGTGGTAGTGATGTTGACAGTGGTAGTAGTGGTGATGTTAATGGTAGTGTTGATGGTGGTGATGTTGATGGTGGTGTTGGTGGTGGTGATGGTGGTGATGGTGCTTGCCTCTTTTTTTGAACTCTAACAAATGGACACATTGGCCCTAGTGTCCAGAATAACACTTTCCCAAAAATGCACTTCTGCAATGTAACTTTGATCATGGTAACACAGAGAACATACCCTAAGTGTTTGCAGTGTACAGGGTGTGAGCCCTGCCCACATTTCTCATTTCTGAGGTGACCCAGCATCCCAGGAATAGAGCAGCATGGAGGTGACTCAAATGTCTTTTGAGGCCAAGCCTTGATTCAGACTTCAGCTCCCAACTCATGAGCTCACAACTCCCAGGCCAAGCACTCAGTCACTCAGATCCTCATTTCTGTCTCTGGGAAGTGAGCACAGGAAGAATTACTTCAGATGTGGCCATATTTGGTACTCAGCAGATGCTCAAAATTTGTGGCTATTAATATTATTGCTATGAAATAATATTAGTGAAAGCGAAAGTCATACTAATGTGTGTCAGCAGCTGGCCGCAGCACAGTGGCTTGTCTGTCTGCATTTCTATGATCAGAAAGCAAGAGGACACCCAGATCCCCCTGAGACTCAGATAACATGGCTTTCGCCCAAACTTGCCAGAAAGAACCCCTCAGTATTTCCTCACTCTAGGCACACGCTGGTGTTTGGAATGTGCTCAGAGGACACAAGCCTAAGCCCAGAATACCCGGCTACGGCTGTGCCATGTGCTTGCCAAGCCCTGGCTACCCCTGTTTTTGTGACAGAGTTGGTCTTACTTTAGGCGAGGGGGCAACACAAGCACTGAATCCCAGATGGCAGGGTCCGTTCTTACAGGTGAGTCTCAAGCAAACACAAGCTTAAGGCGTTTGTACCACCTGCACAGGGACCACAAGGCTCAGATGCCCCGGGGGAAGGGCTCGTGGTGAATGTTAGCGGATGGACTAGCCAGAGAGACTTCAGAGCTGAGAGCACAGAGAGCCGCTGAGGGTCACCTCATCCTGCATTCCCCTACAGAGATGTTTTCTCCCCAGATTCCTTATGCCTGGGCCCTCCCCCAGCCCTGCTGAGTCAATTACTGACCAGGATTAGTTCTGTGGATTTTCCAGAGAACTCTGACTTGGGCTCCAGGTTTAGAATGGCTGATGGCTAACCCCTCACTGTGTGCATGGAAAGGAAGTTGGTGAGATAAAGCAACTGGCCTCCAGTCCCTCGCTAATTAGCGGCGGGGCTTAGAAGTAGAACTGAGCTCTTCTGCTCTGGTCTGAGTCACCATTCACAACACTCATGGGATTGAAACCCCTGCGGGGTGGAGAGCCGAGGCCTGGAGCAGGGGACCCAGCCAAGCTGACCCAAGCCAAGCCTTCAGGTGGGAGCAGGGCTGGCCAGAGGGAGGCTGGGAGGCTCTGAATATCACCTTTAGTCCCAGAGGGTGCCCACAATGGTGATCACAGATAGTGTGACCATGGCTGGGGAGGGTGGGGGTGACTTCCCTTAGGAGGCCACTAAGCAGAGCCTGGAAACAACCCTGCCACTTGTTTTGACCCCATCTTGGTGGATTGGGGATAAGGGGATACAAACACAGGGTCCAGTGTGGACATTTCCTGGCTTCCTGACTCGTGACTCTGCAGGAAAAAAGGGCCTTCACATGTTCAAATGCCCTAGTTCCCAGGGGAGGGGGCGGTGTCAGAGAAGGCCGGCTCCTCTGCAGGTTCACCCAGCCGTGGCTGGCAGAGCTGGAACTTGAGCTCAACCCCAGGACTCCAACTCCGTGCTCACTCACCCCACAAAATGACCAGCATGTCCCCACCTGGCCTGGGCATCCCTGGAGTCACTGAACACAGACAACAGGAACAGTGGACCCTTGAGCATGGACCCCTTGGCTCCTTCTGGTAGGAGCCAGAGCAGCCTGTCTGAACCCCAGGTCTGTGTGCAGGTGGACGCTGGTGAGAGTAGACGCTGGGCTGAAGGAGAGGGAGCGAGAAGGTGGAACCCAGGCTTCAGCAGCAGCTGAGGACCCACTGTGGACCAGCCCTCCTCGCTGCTGCCCCCGCGGTCAGCAGGGCAACCAAGCCACTCTGGAGAATGTGTCCAGCCGGCCAGGGAGGCCCCACAGAGCCGGGCCATAGGCTAAGGAAGCTCTACGCATGTGATCTTTTGGGTGATACTGCAACCTCAAAAATATGTGGATTAAGGCAAATCTATGGGGCAGGGAGAAGCTTAGCAGGAAGTACAGAGGATTTTTAGGGCAGCTATAATGGTGAGTCCAAGTCACTGTGCATGCGGGCCAACCCCGTGGATGAATTCCACCAGGAGTGAACCCAGGGTCAACTGTGGACATTGGGCATTCATCCAACAAATGGACCACTCTGGAGGGAGCGTGGGGAAGAGGTGAGCCGGGCTGCAGTGTTTGGGAACATCTCTGCACCTGCTGCTCAGTTTCGCTCTGAGTCTAACACTGTTCTTAATGAGTCCTTAAGAATATATTAAGCGTTCCATATAATCATATTAATATATTGAACAAGTCCTTTTAAATGTGTCATCCCCAAGATATAAACACTAAGATGTTATCAGGAATGGGGGCTGAGAATTCCCGGCTGCCAGACTGAGAGGAAGTTAGGAGAAGGATTGGGGTCCGGAGCCCATCACCCAGTGTGCTGGACTCAGAAACGCCACCCGCTCCCTCCAAACACCACCCACTTCCAGAGCGAAGGAGACGGCGGCTAGGGACCTTCTCCAGCCTACAACAATCCACAGCAAAGCTACAAGCTGAAGACAAAGGGATCAAAATACCCACAGAGTGTAAAAGCTGAAGAGCACAGTTTCCAGGGGAGGAAGGGAGCGAACCCGGGAGGGAGGCAGGCAGGGAAGGAGGGAGGCGAGGGGAGGCCCCAGGTGCACACCCACACTGACCTACTTCCTCCACCAGGCCCTGCCTTTCACCCAGGAATCCATTCAAATCATTAATGTATTAAATAGATTAATCCACTGATGAGGCGACACCCCTCACAGTCCTATCATTTCCAAAAGCCCACCTCTGACCTTTGCCCAATTGCAGACCGTGCTCTCAACACACATGGTTTTGGGGGGACATTCCAGAATCAAACCTAACAGTGTGCCTGCCCTTGTGGACAGGACCACAGAGAGGCCACTGCAGCTACTACTCCCGATCAAATCCCACAGGGAGCTTATTAAAGAACATTTGCTTAATTCGAGATTAAAACAGGACTTTCTTATCTCTTCTCAAATATCTTCAGAGATAAAGGACATGGTTAAGTTCTTGTGGCTACTAAATAATGCAATATGCACCTTCCACTTAGAAGGGCTTCCTGAGCTCTCTGCAGTGGGCATTTCCTCCAGTGTTCTCACATGGTGAGCTGCTGCTACAGGCTGATGGCCCAGGAGAGGGGCCAGGAGAAGGTGACAGAGCTGAATGAGCTCTCCGACACGCTAAAGGACAGGGGGCTGTCCCCAGAGCAACAGCTGAGCTTCTGCAGGCTGTTAAAACGGGTGTCCACTGAGCCTTCACAGCAGTGCTGGCCTTCCAAAACCTGAAAGTAGTGTGCAGGGGACAGAGCTGAAACCCCAGCACTGGAGGCCCACAGGGGCATTTCAGGAGCACCTTCACAGTCTCCAAAGTCAGCATCCCTGGTGACAGAAGAAGCAGTCAGGAGCCCAGAAGGGAAAGCACAGCTAAGACCACAGATCAGAGCTCTCAAGAATATAGTCACCCACTGAAGAGCTGTAAAAATGTGGGCCCACTGTGTGCCGCGGAGAGCAGAGCACAGAGTATGCAGGGGCCACCTGCAGGGACCTCAGGTCACAGCCCAGAGGGACTAGTCCTCAGGGCCTCCTGCCGCTCAACACCTGCAGAAAGGAGGCTTCTCACCTGCCTTTCCCTGACCCTGGAAAGGAAAGGGGCAGGGAGGAGGAGGAGGAGGGGGAGGAAAGCTCATGCTGATCCTGCACTGAGGACCTTCTCGGAACTTCCACGTATCTGCTCATTTAGTAGTCGCTCCCTCCAATGAGCAGATGCTCTTGTGCTTGTTATGATCACTGCTTGCATTTTACCAGTTAATTCCACGTGGTGAAATGTAAACGCTGACATGTGCTCAGACACACTCTGAGACCTTCAAGGACCAACAGCTAACAGGCCGTTAACCGAGGACTGACTAGGTTCTGTCTGAAACCCACCTCTCTTGCCTACAGCCATCGCACCAGAGAGAGCCTCCCGTTACTCCATTCAGGATGAATGTCAAGGGCCAAGGCTTTCCGTCATCCAGGAGAAGTGAGTGACCATGAGAGCAGGATCGCCTGCCAGGGGCGAGTCACAGCTCTGTTCCTTATTAGCTGCACAGCTGGCCAGTCCCAGGGGTGGGTGGATGAGGATTCCACCTCTGAGCACCACCTGTTTACATCGTAGGCAGCTTCAGTGCCAATAAACCCACTTCCGAGAGCCTCTATATTTACAAACAGTAAAGGAGACTGTGCAGGGAAGGCCACGTGGCCTCTCTGGCCCCAGAATCCCTTTCTTCCCCATTGGTCAGAGTGTCCCATGTGCTGCACGTGGGCAGCTAGGACTGACCCAGTCTTATTAACTAAAGCCTAGTCATGTTAGGGTTCAGTCCTGGAGTTTTATGGCACTTGCTTTTAAGAAGCATCGATGACACATATCCACCATTGTAGGATCATACAGACCAAGGTCTCTGCCCTGAAAGTCCCCTGTGCTCCCCCTGTTCACCTGCCGCCACCCCACCCCTGCTCCCCGCCCCCCACCCCTGCTAAGCACTGGCCCTTCCGGGCCTCCTAGGCCTGCCTCTCCAGAACCTCAGAGTTGGTCTCCAGGAGGGTGCTTGGCCTCCTCCGGGACTTGCTTGGCCTGCGGTACATGTGACTTCTTCAGTGTTCCCTTTCCACCTGGGAGGCAGTGGCCCCTCTGCCTGGCCCAGCACAATTTCCTACACCCTAGGAACCTGAGTCAACCTCTTTCCTTGCCTTCCTAGATACCCAACGCTGGGCTCTCTGCCTCCCTCTCAGAGCCTAGGCAGCTCCCGGCAGTGGTAGGCACTCACAGTTCAACTCCGAGAGCTTAGAAGGACTGGGAAGGTGGGCGGCGTGGGGAGAAGTGGGAGGTGGGGCGGGCCACCTGATGGAGGGGACCTGCCCACTCCTCACCCAGCACATCCCCAGTAGGTCAGGGTGGTGCTGCCCTAGTCCCCGTGAGGAAGCAGAGGTTCCTAGCGGGGCAGGGAGCGGAGGGACGGCCGCCCACTTCCTGCTGCCAGTGTTCGTAGCTGCTGAGATGAGGACTCTGCCCGTTCTCCTCTCACCTCCTGCCCACTGAGGTGCCTACCGAATGCCAGGAGGTGCGGTCGTCAGTCTTTATCTGCAGAGACCCAGCAAATAGGAGTGGGTGCCCTCTGAATTTTCAAATGAGAAAATCAAAACTTTAAAAGCTTTAAAAACCTGCTGGGAGAGACCTCCAGAGGTGGGAAGAGCCTTATCCACGAGACCGTGGACCCTCATTTCCCTGGCGTCACCTGCTGGCCCACACCCCACCTCCCTGTACATCAATGTCACCTGGGGTCATCAGTCCCAACCCAGAGGAAGGGGCAGGTCCCTAAGGACCAGAAGCCCGAGGCCACACGGTGTCCTTGTCAAGGAGAACGCTCCCTGCTTGGGCTTTTGTTCACTTATTGACTTTCTGGGTCTTTATTTTATTCTCTGCTCCTCTTGGGCCACATGATGCTCTAGGCACCCGAGCGGGAGCAGTACATAAAACAGACACGCGGCCCTGCCCTAGAGCCTCTTACCATCCGAAAGGAGGAAAGGGAGCAAGGCACGCTTCCCGTCAGGTAAAGAGCTCTGGTGAGGAATCCAAGGATCCCGTGTGCGGAAGGCGGCAGGAGCAGGACTTTCAAGAACTGGGCAACAGGAGTCGCCCATAGAGTGAGAGGAGGCAGAGACCCAGGGAGGCCAGGGAGGGAGCATTTCCCAGGGAGGGAGGAGCAGCAGCCAAGGCCCCGGGGCAGGGCAGTGCTTGGCGTGGTTCTCTCAACACAAAGGCACGGTGTCTTCGAGGCTCAGGGTGAGTGTTCATACCAGAGGGTGCTTGATGTTGTCTGGTCCTTGTTTTGATCACAGTGGGCTGATGAGCGCAGCCTCCATGTATTCACACCTCTCTGGGAAGACCTCTCCTGGATGACATTGGGTCATCTTAGCTTGAGCACAAAGGTGAATAGGCACAGCCCTCCCTGCAGGTGTCACTGCAGCCGAGGAGGGCACAGGGGGTGCAGGTCAGGCTGCTCTTGCCCTCACGCCTGGCCTGCCTGGAGTCCCTGGCGCGCCATCTTTGGCCTTCTCCCTAGCCTACAGGCCTGCTGAGGCCCTGGTGACTGCTCCCCAGGCCCTGAGGGCCCCACTCTCTCCAGGACTCAGCATCACTGAGAGTGCAGCCTGTGCCCAGTCACCTCCTCAGCTGGGGCCGTGAGGCCAGCGCCCCTTGCTGTCCCGGCTCCGGCCCTGGCGAGCAGGCCCTTCGTGGAGAAGAACAGATGGTGCAGCGGTGACATGACCCCGGGGCTGTGGGGGCTGTCCTGGCACTGGCTGCCAGAGTAAGCAGACGCCTGTCCACGGAACAGGGTGCCCCTCTCGTGCCCTGCAGCGAGGGGGCAGCCACTGTCCAGTGCTGGTGTCAAGGCAAGAGTGGCCTCGTGGAGAGCTGCAGCTGCTCGGGCTGAGGCCCTCAGCCCCCCACACCATGGCAGCCAGTTCCCCAGCAGATAGGGGAGGAGGTCCCGGAGTGGTCAGTGGAACTCACAGCATGAAGCGTCCTTGCCAAGCCCCACCCCGTGAGCAGGGTGAGCGCAGGAAGAAGGGGACCTGGTGCCCACCCCAAGGGGCCTTGTCAGGGATGTTGCCGGGGTTGACTCAGGACTTCTGCCCCCTTCCTGAGCAGAGAACCTGAGGCTCTCAGGATGCCCGCCTCGCCCCAGGACTCAAGTGAGACTAGGATGTGATCATGTGCCGAGGCCAACCTGAGGGCTGTCCTCTTCCCCAGGAGCTGGCCACCCCTGATGGAGGAGCCTGGGCCCCAGGACATGGGGTGCTGAGGTGGAAGGATGGTGGACCATGCGTTAGAAACCCCCACTGAGCCTCAGATTCCACGAGGGTAGAGCTCTTGGGAGAGGCCAGGAGAGGCGGACATGGCCTTCCAGGAGGTGACCTCTATGGAGAAGCCACGTCGAGGAGGTGTGTGCAACGCACCTGGATCTGGCCATTCAGTGATCATCTGATGTTCTCAGGATCATCCCTGGACGATACCACTCGATTTATGAAACCAAAAGTCATTTCGGGGTTGGCTGAGGGAAGGGGCAGATTCAGCCACCCGTCTTGAGCTCCTCCTGGAGTCCTGAGGTGTGTGGCCGAGAGAAGCTGGAGAGAAGCCTGGAGGCTGTCGGATTCTCTGCTGGAGAATCAGAATCTGGGTGGCTGGAGTGAGGGAAAGACAGCGTGGAGTCTCCAGGGCAGTGGTGCCCACGCCCCTGGAGGAACCGACTCCAGCACGACAGGCCAAACTGTGGCCCCAAACAGGCACTGCCTCTTGCAGAGTGCCTTGCACGGCCCCCGGCTGTATGGCTGGGAAGGTTTTTGTGACATGCTGGCCTCTTTCTTCCCGAACCCACAGCACCTGTGCACGAGTGTTTCAGAAACAGCGTTTATTAACTGACTGTAGATTCAGTGATTCGATGGGTGATGGCACAGTGTTCACAGGCACACTTCAACCAGACGCAGACTGAGGAAAGCCAAAGGGTGCTCAAGTTGGGTGACCACAGGGACCCTCCCACCTGCAGACCACTGAGCACATGCTCTGGCACAGACACCTTGCTAAATGCACCAGCCCCGAAGCCGCAGGAGTCTGCATGGCTCACCAAGTCTGCACTCCTGGGCCAGCTGCCCACTCGCACAGTGCCACTGTCCGCACATTGCGAACCACGGAAGCGTCCCCACGTAAAAGGGCTCTGAGTATCCCAATAACGGCACGCGAATGGCACAGTACTCTGCTCATCCCGAGTTCAAAAAGTGCCTGTTACCATGACTTCATTTAATACTCAGACCAAGTCCCCGGGGAAAGGAAGCCGAGGCCACGGGAAGCTCAGCGACTTGCCTGGGAGCACAGAGCATGACCAGGCATGGCCAGGATGGACTCCAGCCCTCACCATGCCCGCTGCTCTACTGTAAAATGAACAAGCAATATCACACACACACACACACACACACACACACACACCTCTTGACATCCAAGAAAATATCGTGTGTGAGAAGGTATCCTGAGAGGGAGGGACCCATGTTTTCCATTGTTGTAAATTTATGGTGGCTGATTAAGCAAAGTGATTCACTACAAGACTTAGGCGTGGACTTCATTCCCACCTGTCACCTTTCCAAGCTTGTTTACCTGGGAAGCCATGCGTGACCAGGAAAGGTCCCTCAGCAAGGGGCAGGAGCTAGGGCCCGAGAGAGTCTCGAGTGTAGTATTTCCCCCAAATCTCCTGCCCCAGGGTCTAATTACCTTGCAGCCCTCTGCTGGGGGATGGGAGCACATGGGGTGGGCAGTGGTTTCGGTGTGACAGGTTCCCATCCCCAGCCCAGCACTGCTGCAGGAGCCCCAGGGCACCCGCCCACCTCAGCATGGACAAAGGGCAGCAGAGAACACCAGGAGTCTGCATTCAGTTTGCAACGTGGAGTGGAAATTTCACCTTTTCCAGCAAACTCTGTGTGTTCCAAAGATTTAACTTTATCCTCACCCCCTCCTGGCCGAGGAGGAAGAAGAATTGTGGGGTTTATTTTAGTGCAGAATGTGAGCGAGAAACCCCTTCAGGACCTAGCAATTGGTTTTTGTTTTGTGACCAGTTACTGCCACAAAAGGGGGACCCACCCCCATCCCAAGTATTCAATTAACCCTGTGTGACTGCAGAGGAGCAGGCTGGTCCGGCCCCATTCAGGAGGTGCCGAGGGGGGCTTTTTTAAAGGATTCTTCTTAACAAAGGTTGCCAAACTAAGTAGCTTTTTTTTTGTTGCTTGGCTCTCGTCTATTGTTACCGCCAAAGAGACCCTTTCCACTTAATTGGGGCTTTAGAATTCCACCTCTATTGTATTTGTACATAGGAAACACTCTGCCGAGCCTGAGGTTTGTGTGTAAGCACGTCTGCATTTGGTGTGCCAAGGCTGCTGGCTGTGTCCCCCTACATGTTCTGCTGATGGGGTGTCATCATAAAACCCAAGCCACCGCAATAAGGAGCCCCAGAAGGAGCCCCTGTTGGTGTCAGGCGCCAAGATGGAGGCTCTGTGTGTTTGGTTTCCAAGGCACAATGAACTCTGCGTTATAAGCCAGAACTCTAAAGTTTGGGCAGGAAGAAGCCTCACCACACACCAGCCAGGCTGGGCCCAAGCACTCCACCTTCCCAAGAATTGCCAAGGCCTTCTGTAGCTCCTTTAGAGCTCCAGCTACGACGACTCCAGACCCGAGCAGAAAGACACATGGTTCAAGACCCAAATGCCCAGGGGGAGCAGGTGGGAAGCAGATGCGTGGGATCAGGGCCTAGCCTCAGACAACAGGCAGCAGAGTGGGGAGGCCTGGGGAAAACCGGAGACACACTCCTCAAAGATTTGGGTTCACACTGATTGTGCTCATTTATTGTTTCCTTCTCAAAGCCAACCTGAGAAAATAGTTTTCTGTCTTGGGAACTGGGCTTTCCGGTCGGAGAGGCTTGTCTTCTGTGGACAGGGCCAAGCAGAACCCCCTCCTCACGGCCCTCACGCCACACTGCTTCCACAGACACGGCACGCACCTGGCAAACCAGGAGATGCTGCACCGATTTGGGATTTCTGGTTTCCGTAGATTCTAGGATTGCAACATTTGGGCCCTTCGCTGTGCCCCATGGCTATCAGCTATTGGAGCTGTGCCAGGCGCCTGGCCTGCATGACTGCTTGGCTTTTCACCTCTGTGTCCAAGGGACAGGTTCTCTGTGTTCAGGTCCAGAGTTGCAGGAGCCCACACCTTAGCTGGTCCCAGGAATGCGCACACACACACACAAGTGTCTCACAGGCTGGGCTTGGCAGAGCCTTATCCAGAGGGTGTGAGAATGTCCATTTAGCAAACTCTAGGCACACACAAAACACATCCAGCTGTGGCGACGAAAGCCGCTGCTCATGACATCACATTTGCATCGATGGTGGAGAGAGTGGACATTTTATACTTAAAATACGATACAACGATGGAAGTGACATAGCTATTACTCTCCATGCCCGTGTAGAGAGTGACTTTCGCCATGTTTAAATGAAACCAAGCTGATTGTGCCTACAGAGTTTGTCCAACTGTCTGTAGATTTTATTGAAAAGCATAGATGGTATGCACGCCAGGGAAATCAGGCCCAGGTCAAGCTGAAGGGGCTGGGAACCCCTTTCTCTTCCTGGGCCCCCTGCAGACACCAGAATAATGTCTTGGCCATAGAGGGGCTTGATAAATATTAGCTGACTGATTGGAGATGTGAACAGCGAATGGAATCTGGACACCCTGCGTCGCTTTATGGAGTAGATGCTTGTGCTGCAGCCAGAAACCTGGAGAGCTGGGCTGGCCCAGGCTTTGAGCAATCACACCTCATAAAATGGACAAAATCCATAGAAATAAAAAATAATAACAAGAAGACACCAAATAAGAGAATAAGCAAGAAAATTGTCTTTGCATCAGTGAAGTAGAAGCTGAAATTGCCTATTGCAAATGCCACGTCCCTGTGTGGAGTTGAACTCATGACCTGGAGGTAGGTCAAGAGGAATGGAGAGGGGTGCATGGGGGGCTCGCCTGTGTGTGCATGTGTGAAGAGATGCACAACTGACACACGATAATCAACCTCCAGCGCCTCGCCCTGTGCTCCCTGGCGCCCCCTGCAGGTCCACGGACCCCAGGCTGTCCTCGGCTCACACGCGCCTCTGTAGCTAGCTGCACCCTCCAGTTCCTAGATCCCTCCAGGTTGGAACACAAATGCAGGGAGGAACACGGCTGCTATACAGAAATGCACCAAGCTTAGAAAAAGCAAGAACTGACAAGTGACGTGCGGAAATAAAGATAAAACACTCTGCCAAAAACTAACACAAATACTCCAAAAAAAAAAAAAAAAAAGGTAACCAAGAACACATAAAGCCATAGAAAAACTTGCTGTGGAATCCTGAAAATACACTACGTCACAGCTTGTATTGTTTGCTTTTCTCAGGAAGAAAGAAAGTTATATAATAAATGTTAAGGATCTCTGTACAAAATCAGTACAGCATTACGACATAGGTGCTTCAAAAGCAGACGTTCAGCTTTGTGGGCAAATAGCATTCCGCGTTGGCGCGCTACTTCCTGACTGTCTCAAGTGCCAAGCTGTTCTGTTTTTAGTCATTAGATCACGTTTGTCCATAAAACTATGAAAATTGTGTACGGCCTGAGACAGCACGGAAGCCGGCCTGCAGTGCCTCAGGGCCCTAACCAGACCGGAGACACACTGTCTCTGCACCAGTGTGTGCACTGTCCCAAAGAAGCAGAGGCTGAGTTCACGAGCCATGTTGGCCTCCACCTCCCTCCCTGCTACGTTCCTGCCCACAGTCCCAGCCCACTTCCCCTGACCGTCCAGGAGCCCACTGTGAGCCCAGAATGAGTCAAGGTAAAGACCCTGTCTAAACTGACGGGCACCTTGAAAGTGTCCACACATCCAAGATAAGAGTGGGACGCTCGTCCCAGCTTCTAGGTCATGCCACAGACGTAGAATCCGCTGACTGGGAGCTGCTATTTAAACACCCCGGTTTGCACTGATGAGCTCATTTCCTCTAGTCTGCTCCTGGCCACGTGCTGCCTTCCTCCCTTCTTTTTGTTGTCACATTTTGTCAGCAAAATAGGAAGTCAAGAAGGACAGGGAGGAGAGCAGGGAATTGGCTCCGGAGAGAGGCCACGGGACAGAGCACATTCAGCAAGGACATATGAGTCCCTGCACTCAGAGCTGCCCTCAGGCTCCGCTGCCTCCTGCCGTGCACCTGCCAAGGGGAGTTCGAGACAGGCTGGAAGAGTCTCCATGGAGCTCCAAGGAGACCTGAGTCAGGTGCTCGGGAGCAGCATTGCTCCGACAAGGCCTGAAGGATCCTGTTGGGAGTTCGAGATTATTCTGGTGAAGAGGACATAAGCAAAAGCAAGAACATAGGAAAGGGGTGTGGGCTGGGCTCGCTGGCACACTCCGATAATCCCAGTGGCCAGGGAAGCTGGGGCAGGAGGACTGCAAGTTCAAAGCCAGCCTCAGCAACAGCGAGGCGCTAAGCCACTCAGTGAGACCCTGTCTCTAAATAAAATACAAAATAGGGCTGGGGATGTGGCTCAGTGGTTGAGTGCCCTGAGATCAATCCCCGGCACCAACTACCCCCGCCCCCCCAAAAAGGGGATGTGGGAGGAGCTGGCAGCAGCAATACTGGACTAGAGTTTAATCCAACCTCACTGTTGACAGGCTGCTCCCAGAGGGAAGGAATGCACCACCCACCTTCCCTGGAGCCCTGATTGTGCTGCATGTTCAAGGGCCTCAGGGGTTCCTCCGTGCACCAAGTCCTCAGGTCCCTTGTGGAAGTGGAGCTGGATGTTAGGACAGATGAGGAAAACAGGATCCAGAGGTGCCTTCTGACTTTCCCAAGGCCCAGAGCTTATGGATTGCAGAACCAGAAGCTAAGACCAGGTCATCTGACACACAATGCCACACCATCAGAAGAAACCCCAAATATGGTGATATCACACGCCTTTTGTTATTTATGTTCAGATGTGCTAGGAAGCAGAGGATGCTCACACACAGTGCAGTAGCTAGACTAGCTAGATGTCTGGGAAGTCCCGTGCAGGCTCCCAGGCCCTCCACAAAGGTTCAGCACCTTGACTGGACAATGCTGGGTTCTGGAGCAATGCAGGGTAAGGAGCACTCTGAACAGGAGCGAGGGGTGGCCAGAGACGGCTCAGAGAAGCACACTTGGCCTCGTGCCGGTGGGACTGGGACGCCTGGGTCAAGACCAGGGAGGGTCCACAGAGGCATGTGCAGGGCTGAGCCTGCCACGGAGGGACAGGCATCCAAAACAACCTTGGGGAGGGAACACAACTGCCTATGTGTGAATCTTGAGGCAGGAAATGGTATAAAGGAGGCTGGAAAGACAGGGGATGGCCAGGCCAGGGGCTTCAGTGACTTGCAGCTGGGGCGTGGGCCAGGGACAATGGCACCAACATCCCCGGGGACCGGTCTGGCCCATCACTTCTGCACACCTGCAGTCGTGTACAGTGGGGAAGTTCACATGGGTCCAGTCTGCCTTGGTGACAAGGTCACTGCAGGGTGCCACTCTGCAGGCTTTGCTTCCACAATCTGAGCTCCAAAGCAAGGTTGCTGACGTCCCTTAGGAGTGACCTCCTGTGGCTGCCAGGAATGGGCCCTGTTCCTCCAGAGGGGTCATTTCTATTGCTGAGGGCTCTGTCTGGATACATTCTCTCCACTGATAGAGTCTAGTGTGGTCTCTTCCAGAAGCTATTCCATGGCCTGGGCTCCTCCAGAGATGCCACGGGTCTGTGGGTCCTGTGACCCCGTACACGGTGCCAGGATGACCAAAGGAACCTCGCCCTGGCAGCTGAGGACTGTGCCAACCAGACATCTTGAAATCCTCACCCTTATTCTCCTGGGGAGAAGAGTGCTCTGACCTATGGCATCCCATGGGTCCTACGTGGGTGTGCATCAGAATCATCTGGGGACAGAGTCTCACAGCAGTTCAATCCAATCTTTGAGACAGGCCAGCATCACATCCTACGGGTGGTTCTATCATGCTTGCCATTTCGAGGACCCACAGCAGGTCACCATGTTCCCTGCCAGTTGAGTAGCCACTTCCTGGATCCCTGAAGTCCCTCTCTGCTCTGCCTGGCTCTGCCTCACCCAGGGAGAAGCACAGTAGGGCTCTGGGGGAGCGTCTCCCCCTCAGTGTGCATGCTCATCATGCAGGTCTGGGGACGGGGCCCGAGAATCCGCTCTTTCTGCAACCCCCACCCTGAAACGCTGGCCCTGCTGGTTCATGGACCCACAGGCTTCCCAACACAAGGCCCTGGTTCCCGGCGTTGTCAGGAAGGAGTCTCCTGGACCCCAGGCGAGGGAGCTGCCCTAAGCATGGACACAGAGTGCCCACAGCATCTCTACCTGTGCTCGCTACCTGTCCACCCCGGGCAGCCTAGTGATGGCTCATCTCCCTCCTGCAGCCCTCAGTTCCCAGTTCTGCACTAGCCTCCTCCCTGGGTGACACTTGGTCAAGACCTCTCATTCTCGTTTTAACTAAGAACAAACCAAAACAATAAACAATGAATCATATTTTTGTGACACAGTCACACTAAAAATGATTCTTTTTATAAGTATATAAAAAAATAAATGTGTGATTTTTAATTATAAACTAATATATCAAGATTATATATGTCAATAGTAAATGAAAATAACGTGTTTAATGTGCACATCTGACAATAAAATCATGAAAAACAAAGGACATGGGCACAAAATAAAGATCAAATTAAAACCATTTAAAGAATGAAAACCACTGCCGCACATGAAGATTCCATGTTTAATGACTGTCCTTCTTAAAATGAAATTTAAAGTAAGCAAAGCTTTAACTGCCACATCATTTTGTAATTTTTGATCTTGATTTTATGACAAATGTTCCAGACATGGAAAACTTGTTTCATTTTCTTTCTTTCTTTCTTTGGTAACCAGAGGTTGGACCTAGGGGAACTTCACCTCTGAGCGACATCTCCAGTATTTATTAATTTTTATTTTGAAACTGGGTCTCGCTAAGTTGCTTGTTGCCTAGGGCCTTGCTAAGTTGCTGGAGCCGAGGCTGGCTTTGAACTTGTGACCTCTTGCCTCTGCCTCCTGAGCTGCTGGGATTACAGGTACCAATCCCAGCGCCCGGCATCATTTTGTTTTAATCTTGGACAAATTCTGGTGAGTGCATCCAAAACATCTTGAAGTTAGGGTAAAGTTAGCACCTCTGGGTATGAACTCAGCTTCTTTTTAAATTATGAAATATTTTTCTGCTTATCCTGATTTTAGTCTTGCTGCTGAAATCAGCATTGCCTTTGTGGATTCCAATTTTAATCAGTTTTTTAAATTTTTGTATTTTATGATGGAGAATTCTGCAAGGTGCACATTATCTCTTTGAGTGACTTCCTTTAAAGTATTTACAAAGAATTGTTCCCACCCTGGGAAACGCCGGCAGCAGAGCGTGGCCTCCACTCTAGCCCCGGCTCAGTTTGCACACATGCACGTGGGCAAGCATGGTGGGTGTGGATGTTTGTTCTGCTCTCACACCCCCAGTGATGTCATTTTCCAAAAACCTAGGAGGGACTTCCTTACCCCTGGGGTGTGAACACTAAGAAAGCAGAAGGGCCAACACCAAGGCTCGCGGGACGTGGAAATCAAGGAGGAGCTGAACCCCGAGTTAGGGCTGGAGGGGAGAGGCCCGGCTGGACAGAGCAGAGGACTGGGGAGTGGCCTCTGTTTCTGGCGTAGAGGTGGAGGCCTCTCCCAGGCAGGCCCATCCCTGGGGCCCAGAGCTGGGGAATCCCGCGGGGGGGGGGGGGGGGGGGAGTGTTTTGCAGGATGTTCACAAGGACTTTCCAGGAGGCTTCAGCTAGGGTGGAGCGCTTGGTCCTGAAACCTCACCTCCTTCCCCTGCAGCTTTTAACCTCCTGGTTCAGGTCACTAACTGCTGGGAAGGCAGCCAGCAAAGTGGGTCTAAAGATGGAGCAGGACCCAGCAGGACGAGGTGCAGGGGTTCATCAGTGGATACTCCAAGCCTGCTCTGCAGAGGGAAGGACGGCCGGGCCTGGCTTCCTAGTGACTTGGCAGCAGACACTTCATCACCACGGCCGCCTCCCAGGGTGGCTGGTCCTGTCAGTCCACCAAAGGCCTGGAGGAGCGAGCAGGAAGTGCCCAGCAGTTCCAGGCCAACCCTCAGGAGCTGGGACCTGTGCCTCCCCTGTAGGTGGCAGAAGTCGCGCTCCCTGCCCCCCACTGGAAGGATAAGCGAGGCCCAGGACCTTGGGCACCGCAGACACTGGGAGTGGGGGGGTACGCTTATCTGAGTCAGCCTCTCACCTTGGCCCACGTTTTCTTCTGAACAACAGAAAACAGGGGGAAAGCAGACAAGCTGCCTTCACGTGTGTCAGGCAGATTCTCCTTCCTTCTCCTCCTTCCCCATAAACGCTGACACTCCCAGGTCAGCCTCATGGAGTCTGTGGCCTCTACTCTGAAATACGTCCCTTCCGGCTGCTGCTCCCACCCCGGGGTGGGGCGCTGTGGCCACTGCCTAGGTGCAGCTTCTGCTCTCCTTACCCACTGTCCCCGCAAAACCAGGCGGTTCTCCCAACGGGAGTCAGAGCTGCAGCCCAGTTGAGGGGTCTTTGTCAGTATTACTATTGTTAAGTATTTGCTCAGATCAGTTGCACAAATGCGTGGGCATCCCTGGGACCCTTCCACATGGGGGTCCGCCATGTTTCAACAGCATCCCCCTCCCTACCTGCCTCCTGGAGACCCTTCCCTTCCTTAATAGTGCCTCTTCCACTTTCAGGTTATTTGCTTGTTTATTCGATGACTTATTGTAATTTCCACATGTGATAAACTTTCCCAGAGCACTTTTAACAGAACACAAAGGTCTTACTGCCCTGCTTCCCTGGCCTCAGCCTGGACAGCAACCTCTGGCTTTCCCCTGCCACACTGTCCTACCTTTGGCTCTTGCTGCAAGCCCCCCACGAGGACCTCACAGCCTTCTCACTCTCTTGGGCTTGAGGTGTTCTCACGCCCTACACCTCTTCTCATCCCCTGTCCGGCCTAACACTCAGCTCCTGAGCAGCCTTTCCTGGCCCTCAGTGCAAAATCAGTGCTCTCCAGTCCCCACCTGCCATTTTTCGTTTTCGCTGGTGCCTTTGCCTAGGACCTGAGACCCTGAGAACACGGCCCCGATTTCCCCGCTGTGTGTCCTCACTGCTGGCTGGATGAATGTCAAGGGGGGCAGAGGCAGAACCTGTGGCCTTATCCATGGTGATAAAGGAATATTTTACACCTTTACAAAATGTGCATGGATTGGGTGCCACTCTTTCTGCATCAGCCCCCAGAACCTCGCCCTGGGCAGCTCTAGCAGCCTGTATGGTGGGGAGTGGTTCCACATCAAGGCGGCTCTGCCTCTTCTCCACCAGGTTTTGAAGGCACCAGAGAGAAAGCTGAATCGAAGGTCTTTGCATCTCTAGTGGGCATGTGAAGAAAGGAGTTCAGGTAAATAGGAAGCTGTGCCCCAGAACCAGGGGCCTGGGACCTTATCGTGCTCTGCTGCCAATCTTGGGGGATTATGGGCCCTACTTAGAGCTCAGTTTCCTCTCCTGTAAAAGGAAGGATTTTGTCCTAGGGAAATGGACAAAAGAATTTAGACACATTTAGATGGATGCTGGAGAAGGCCATTAAAAATATGTTGAGGAAAATCTGGAAAAGGATTATAGCCAAAGTAAGTCCTTTCCCATATAAATACATTCCAAATTATGCAGCAAATGTTGAAGTTATTGGGGAGGGATGTCCAGTGACTAGAAGCAGAGCTCACTTGGGGGGTTACGATGGCTTGCTTTCATCTTCTCCTTTTCTTTACTCTCCCAGGTACAGTCAGGGAGGATGCAGGGTTTTCACAGCGCCGCCCCCTCCCCGGGTTAATAAGGCTATAAAATGCTCTGAGATGCTGCCCCATAGTCTCCAGGCTCCCTCCTGCCTGCCACGCAGTGCTGGAAAGCTCAGGGGCGCACTGGCTTGGGGCTTATCTGCATGGCTTCTTGGTGGGCGCGGGCAGCCTGGCCTCTCTGAACACTGCATTGCCATGTACGGCTGTCCTGGAGCCAAGGGAGGCCACCCAGAGGACTCTGAGGAAAGAGGGCCTCTCCTCTCCTGGGTTACTAATGGAGGTGCCAGAAGTCACACCTTTGCCACCCGTGGGTGTGTTGTCCTGTGAGGACATCAGCATCAAAAAGCAGACCTGGGACAATAGGAAAATCGAAACACAAACAAGCACCAGCTTTTGTTGACTTTCTTGAACCCCAGTCCAACTGGAGCCCTCTCCCCAGATCTCGACCCGCCACCCTTTCCTCTACGTCTGAGCCAGTTCCAGCGCACTTGTCACAACAGACTCCAGCTCGTGCATACAGCCTGCCATCGTGCTGCGGGGGGGGGCAGTGGATCAGCAGGCTCCAGGGGAAGGGCGTTGGCACCTCATTTTCTATACCAAGGGCCTCAAATTCTGACTCTTGGACAAAATCAGAGCCTTACAAATCCTCCTTGTGTGAATTATTCTAGTGATGGTGTTGACATACTGTCATCCAAGTGCTAAAGAATGCTAGAATAAACATTTTAAAGAAGCAACCTGTTTCCATTGAGTGCTAGACTTTCACCGTCTGCCTAGAGTTCAATCTCAGCTTCAGTGAAGCTTGGCTTTGAGCCTCCAGCTGCTCAGACAAGTGCAGGCCAACTTTTGTGCCTTCAAGGTGCGTGCAATGTCTTCTCCAGAACCGGACCTGCATTCCAGTCCCACTCGCCTCTGAGCTGCAGCCTCTCCAACACACCAATCCTGTCATCCGGGCCCTGGGCTACTATTGGATTCCCTGGTTTTCACTATCCACAGGGTTCAGTCCTTAGAGAACCACAAAATCTGTTGGAAGCCTCCTAACCTTCCTGAGGTTTGAATGCTCCATCTGCCTGCAGTTGTTCTTGTCCTATGTACCAGGCATTGAGCTAGACTCCTGGTGTACCAGGATGGCAAAACTATCAGCCCTGTCCCAAGGAGCACCAGCTCATGGGGATGCAGGTAATGGCAGTGCCATGTTACACAGCAGAAACAACACTGGGTGCTTTCAGGAAGAAGAGATGCCTGCACTAGCTGGAGGAATCTGTAGCTAAGCTTAGCCTTAATACTGAACACCGGTCATACAGGTTGCACACATACAGCTTAAACAGAGACCTGGAGATCAGAAACCTCAGGCAGCAAGCAGAAAAACAGCAATTGTGTGTCACTAAGGCCTGAAGCAGTCTCTGGAATAAGGCCAGAAGGGAATATAGGGGCTGAGCTGGGAGACAGAGCCCCACAAGATCAACCCCATAGGTCAGCGGGGGGAGCCTGGCATGAACCTAAAGGCGTGAGATCTGATGGATAGACATGCAATTCCATATGCCTCCACATCCCGTTAGAGTCAGAGGGACCTGCAGGGTGTTGAGGGGGTGAGCTCTGCCCTTTTCCCGGCTTCCCAGTGCCAGAGCCGCCAGGTGCACCAGACACCTTGGAGGTTGACCTCAGTTTAGCTTCAAGGCATCATATCCCCATTGTGGCAGGGCTTCCCTGTGCCCTCACCATCCCCCAGACCTGTCCCTAGGATCTCACATGGCCCTCCGCTGAGGCCAGGGAGCTGGGATCTGCACAGTGCCTGCCATGAGGCTGTGAGCTGCTCACATCTGGAGCCATGCCGCCATCACGGTCCAAACCCAGCTCTGCTCACTGTGCAGATGCTCCGAATGGCTCACGGCTCTGCTAGGATCAAGACCTAGATCTCGTGGCACTTTCAAGTTTATATCTATATTTTGTTGCCACTTTTTCTGTTTTACAAGACTGTGAGAGGAAGGGCACCTCCAGACCCTGTGCCAAGAAAGGCATACAGCGGTAAACAGGGCGTAATTCTACCCCAGGAGCTGGAACCCGTCGCAGCAAATGCATGACCATCTTTTTCAATGAAGAACCCAGACGCTAAGACACAGTAAGACTCAGTAACACCACCTGGTTTCCTCGAGACCCTAGGACTGACTCTGCTTTAGAACCTGCACTCCAATCCCCCCCGCCCCCCCCCCGCACGTTCCATGGCCCGCATCCCAATCCTGATCCGAAGGCTCGGAGAGAAATCACCCCTGGGACATGCTAATCAGACTCCGGGCTGCTGCTGACACAGCGGCGAGTCTGGCTAGACTTCCGCATTGGCTTGGTCCCCCCTGAGACCATCTCCCTGATTTTAGAGGGGACTTTACGACCCAAGTGCATGATCAATCCAGCTCTGGCTTTTTAACAAGGAATTAGGGAAACGGGAGAGACACTGGGTGAACAGTCTGTCTGATCGCAGCCTTCAGCCTCAGCAGGCTGACTCCTCATACCCTCAGCAGTCAAGGACCAGAAAAGCAGCCTCCAAATCCCCAAGCCTCCCCTCACCTGAGCAGGGCTCCCGTTGTCACGGCGCCGGCCGGCTCAGCCAGGAGGGTCCTGTGCTTTCAGCATGGCTTGTTTGGGAAGCAGCGGAGTAGCGTGCAGGTTCCCAGCGAGGCAGCCTTCAAAGCATCGTCCAGACTGCAGAATGGAATCTGGACGTGGGAATCCTCACAGGGCTGTGGGGCGCTTGGCACTGCCTGGCGCAGCCAGCCGCGTCCGAGCTCCATCCAGACTGCTGACCTGGCACGGGCGCTGCGTGATATGACTCGCTCACACGGGAAGATTTAACTGTCTGTTCCCCACACCCATAGCCCTCAAGTCTCTCCAAGACACATCCTCGGGCGACACCACAATTCCCACGCTCTACTCTACTCTCTGCCAGGGCTCTAGCCCTCAGGGGTTCACAGCCAACCCCCGCAGAGCGTGCCAGCCAAGAATTCATCGTTTCTCACAGAGGGATTATAATCCCAAGTTTTCTGCTTCTGTCTCTCTTTCATTAGTTAAACCAATTAAGATTAATATTAAGCATGAAGATATTGATAAACATCCTCGAGCTTTTACATAAATACCTGTCAATTGAAATCATTTTATTCTTAAAAAAGTCCAGCCACCTTTCCTTTACTCCTGTACAGCAAGCTGTTCTCATTTAATTCATATGACTTTAAAGTGGCATATGGAAAGGATAGGATTGAGGGGACATGGCTATCTTTTAAAAAAATGTAGCCACATCAGACATTAATGACGCACACCAGAATCTGGATTATGTGTTGGAGGGACGAAGGAATCATGAGAGGAGAAGAGGCGCTGGGTTTAGACCTGAAGAGCTGCCTTCACTGTGCAGGCTTGTGGCAGTCATTTGGTCCTGGGACTCAGGAGTCCCTGGCTGACAAGAACTCAGGCTACTTGATGGCCACAGTCCCTGCCAGCTCACCATCCTAGTATTTTACTTTCTCCGACCCAAACACACCCACCTTGCTTGTAGCTGGTGGAGGCAATGAAACCGTCACCAGCTTCACTGCAGATTCAGGGCTTGAGTCTGCCCCCCTCCCTTCTTAGCTCTGGGAAAACTGTAACCACAGTGGAGCCTCCGTGTTCTCACTAGGAGATGGGAGAACACTGCCCATCATGTGGACCCACACAGTCCCAGCAGGACATAAATGGGTTAATTCCAGAAAACCACCTGGACCTGTTCTCAGTCCACCTCTGTGCTCCATGAAGGCTGGCTGTTATTATTGCTCTATTCTGTGGTTCTGATTTCACCACTGTTCTCCTACTGACTTCCTATCTAATCAATACTGGGTATGCAAATATTTTGTATTCAATTGACCCTCCACATCCAAGGGTTCTAACCATGGATTGAAAGTACTCAGGAAAAAAAAATAATTGTGCCTGTTCTGAACATGCACAGATTCTTTTCTCTTGTCATTATTCCCTGAACAATACAATATAAGAAACTTGTACATAGCGTTTGCATCAGGTATAATAAGGTATTTGCATTGGGTGCGACTGTTTACATAGTGTCATATCAGGTATGGTAAGGCATCAGGAAGGATTTAAAACACCGACACGAGGTTCTATGCACAAACTGTGCCATTCGTCCAAGAAACTTGAGCATCCACAGGTTGTGATCTTTGTGGGGTCCTCGAACTAATCTTAAGTAGATTCTGAGGGACAACTATGTATGTGTGAGCCATGGTGTTAAAGAAATAGGATTCTGTTGATGTTTGCAAAGATAAGGTCACATCTGTGTTTGGCAGGCAGCGTTTTGTCTCAGCAAAATTCCACACACGTACTGAGCACTTACTGTATGACACAGCATTCTTTAAATGCTGTTTCTTTATCATCTATATGTTTTAGGGCACTATATAAAGTGTTTTCCCTTTTTACTAATCATTTAAAATGACCTCTATTTTAAAACAAAAATAACACCTGTGCATAAAAAATATGTAATTTTCCAGAAGTTGCCCAGGATAGGAACCCAGGAGGTCTAGCCCCAAGCCTCGATCACACTGTGACCTGAGTGAAGGAAGGTTGAACAGGTAGCAGGAGACCAGGTTTGCAGCGGGCAGAGGAACTAGTCCTTCTCGGTGCCTCCTTCAGGTGCAACAAATTCTTACTGGGGCGTGGACCTATGAGCAGGTGTTAAGTATAGGCCTCCAGAAACACTGACTGATGTATTAGTTGTGCAAATCCCACACTGAATAGTGAGAGTAACACTGATGGCAAGACTGAGAACTGGAACCTAGGTGGAAAGTGTCTCTGCCATGGCCCCGGCAGGGCCACTGCATCCATGCCACTCACAAGGCCTAGCATCCCCAGCTGGCAAAGGGGACATGGACATTCCAGCTCCACATCAGGATGGGAGGGGAAGATGGAGAGGAAAGGCCTAGGCTGCTGTCTGACACTGTTCTGGGGACAACTCTGGAGGGGCAGTAAGCAGGTGAGCAGGGGACTCCACCCTACAAGAGAAGTCCTGGTCCACGGCCAGCCTTAGCCGAGTCATGGTTTCAGATTTAGAAACAAATAAACAAAAGCCTCCTTCTCCCCACTATCCTGTCATCCATTCAATCTAAGTTCATATCGACATGTTGAAGACGCGGCAGGCCTGAGTTCCTCTGCAGCCTCTGTGCCTGCCCGAGTGCTCACCCCTAGGAGCAGGGCTCTCATCCCTTCTCATCTCCCGATAACCCCGAGCGCCACGGATACCTGCACACATGACTTGGCACCGTCTGTTCGCCTCCTGTGCAGCCTTCTCTGCTGAGTCCAGGCTGCTCCCCTCTGTGTCCTCGTGTCACCCAGACGTCCTCAATCATCCTCACACCTGTTTCTCCTGTGGGTCCCTAGGGACACAGCAGTGTCGTGCTCACCTTTACTTCCCTGAATTCTAGCCCCGCATTTCTCACCCTCTGGACGACTGAACTCTGTGACCACAGCGTTCCTTCTTGTGGGGGGACTGACCTGTACATCACAGACGCTGAGCAGCTAAGGGTCCAGACAGTCCCATCGCCTCGGGGCCCAGTCTACCCTGCTCAGGCATCGCTGCCCTAGTGAGACGACTGGATCAGACTCCATCCTTGAAACAGTGGCTGTGAAGCAAATGTCCAATCGCCATTAAATTTACTTAGTGTAATACGAGTTGCAGCCATTTGACAATTAGTATGTCTCAAATTATTTCTCTGCAAGAGAGCAAACCACAAATTCATTAATCTATTCATTTAACTAGTGAATTGAATGGATATACTAAATATTCCATTTTAAGTACTTTCCTAGCCCTGAATGGACAGTTGTACACACCAAGGTTAGCAGACAAATAAAAAGCATTTCCAAAGCACCCACATGCAAAACAGGCCAGTGAACAGCCAGGCCCTCATCCTTGCATCTGTCTTCTCATCTCCGAGGTCACAGTTGTCCCTGCTCAGCCAGTGCTACCTGTTAGTGCTCAGGTGTGAAGCCATGTAAGACCCAGGTCCTCGCCTGGGCAATAGGAGCAGGAGGAAGGGATCCAGGAATGAGTACAGTGACATATTTACTCACATAATCAGTGTTTATTCAGAGTGCGTTATGGTCTAGATGTGAGGTGTCCTCCAAAAGCTCACGGGTGAGACAACGCAAGAAATGAAATGATTGGATGACAAGAGGTTTAACTTAACGGGTGCATTAATCCCTGATAGGGATTAACTTGGTGATATCCATAGGCAGGTAGGGTGTGGCTGCAGGAGGTGGGTCCCTGGGGGTGTGACTTTGGGGTTTATATTTTGTTCTGGCGAGGAATGCTCTCTCTCTCTGTCTCCTTCTCTCTGTGTCTCCTTCTCTCTCTCTCTCTCCTTCTCTTTCTCTCTCTTTGTCTCCTTCTGTCTCTCTCTCTCCCTCTCTCTCTCTCCTTCTCTGTCTCCCCTTCTCTCTCTCTCTCTCTCCCTCTTTCTGTCTTCTTCTCTCTGTCTCCTTCTCTCTCTCTCCTTCTTTCTCTCTCTCTCCTCTCTATTTCTCCTTCTCTCTCTCTTTCTCTCTCTCCCTCTGTCTCCTTCTCTCTCTCTCTCTGTCTCCTTCTCTCTCTCTCTGTCTCCTTCTCTCTCTCTCTCCCCCTCTCTCTCCCTCTCTCTGTCTCCTTCTCTCTCTCCTTCTCTCTCTCTCTCTCTCTCTCTCTCTCTCTCTCTCTCTCTCTCTCTCTCTCTCTCTCTCTCTCCCCCTCTCTCTCCCTCTCTGTCTCCTTCTCTCTCTCTCCCCCTCTCTCTCCCTCTCTCTGTCTCCTTCTCTCTCTCTCTCTCTCTCTCTCTCTCTCTCTCTCTCTCTCTCTCTCTCCCCCCTTCTCTCTCTCTCTCTCTCTGTCTCCTTCTCTCTCTCTCCTTCTCTCCTTCTCTCTCTCCCCCTCTCCTCCTTTCTGGTGCCATGTCCCCGGCTGCTTCCCTCCACCACGCCTTTCCACCATGATGTTCTGCCTCATCTCTGACCCCGAGGAATGGAGCTGGTTGTCTATGGACTGAGACTCTGAAACTGTGAGCCCTAAATAAACGTTTTCTCCTTTAATTGTTCTTGCTAGTTCTTTTGGTCACAGAGATAAAAATGCTGTCTAAAACAGTGCTGCGTACTGACAGTCTGGTGTTCAGAAAAGCTGATATAATCTCACATGGCTAACAGTCTAGGAAGGAAGAGGCGGTGAGGACAAGGAGAAAGTACCCTGGAAACCGGGATGACCATGGGGTCCAGGGCGTGCACCTGTCTTGGCCTGGGGAGTGTCTGTGGTGGCTTGAACACATGCCCCTGAATTCTGTGACACTCCTCCCATAAAGTGGAGTCTAATTCACCTCCTGAAGAATGGGAGGTGGCTTTGCTGACACCTCTAACAGAATGTGTCTGCAGAGGAGCCATGTGACACAAGAGGCCAGACACCAAAGGCAGCACAGCTCTGCCCAGCTCCCTCCCTCTGGGGACCCGCCCTTGGAGCCCAGCTGCTGTACTGCCAGGAAGTTCAGGATATGGCTCTGCCCTGTGTAGGTGGACCGGCCAGCTGCCCCTTCTGAGGCTAAACAGAGCACAGAGGAGCTACCTTCACACACCCCTGTTCAGAAGGAGATTTGTGAGTGTGATAAATGTCCCTGTTCAAAGCCACTGAACTTGGGGGTGGTTTGTTGCACGGGCGCGTAACGTTCACAATACACAGCTTTGAGAAATGCCTGGATGTTTGTAGCGGGTGCACAGAGTCTCCTGTTGCTCAGGAAAGATTCCACCAGGCAGACACGCACATGCTCTCCAGGAACTCATGCAGGGTGTGACGAGCCAGCGCCACGCAGAGGGCCACTCCTGTGCTCAGGGAGAGAGCAGTACAGGGACGAAGGTGACCACCACAGCGCTTCCTGTGCCTGTGAGGCTTTTGGTTTGGCCAGCCCTCTGAGGACGGGCTAGAATGGAAGAATTGGCGAAATAAAGCTAGATTCAGATATCAGAACACGTTTGCATTTGAAATCTTTTTATTATAATGAAAAAATCCATGTAACAGCCCATGCACCGTCTGCATGTGCAGTCCTGGGATATTTCCTGCATTCACCACCACCACCACCAAGCTCCAAAACGTTTCCATCACCCACCAAAAACCTTCCTGCCCATGGGAGAGCGGTTGTTCCCTCCAGATGTTCCTGGCAACCAAGAGTCTATTTTCTGTGCCTATTTTGGATATTTCATGTAAATGAAGCTGTACGACACGCAGCCCCGGGGTCTGGCTTCTTCTGCTTGGCACACTCTCCAGGTTTATCGCCACCGAGTTTCCGTCAGTACTTCATTTATTACTATGGCTGAGTAGTGTTCCAGTGTGTGGGCATGCCATTGTGTCAATCCAGATGCAAAGTGACGGACATTTGGGTTGTTTCCACCTTGGGCTACTGTGGACACTGCCACCAGGAACATTCTTGTACAAGTTTTTGTTTGAATGAGCATTTTTAATTCTTCTGAGTCTGAACTGGGAGTAGCCATGCTGAGTCACACAGTGACACGTTCAGCTGATGGAGGAAATGCCAAGCTCTCCATGGCCCTCTTCTCCATTTCGCATTGCCACCAGCAACATATGATGGCCCCGAGTAGTTCAGCTGTTTGCAGTTTTATGGTACTTCAATCTCCTCTTGTTTCAGCAACTATGCTGGTGATCCATCTCATGCAGGCGTTTTAGGAATATTATCAAGAGGAATTCCAGGGGAAGAAGGAAAAGGGATGTTACCCCTGAGGCTTCCACCTGCAGAAGGGACCCTAAAATAATGAGAGCTGAGCCTCGATTTCCACCTGCCTTGGCCAAATATCATGTGAAATTACACCACTTAGAGTGAACTAGCAAACCACAATTAAAATCAATGTCTCAGAGACGGCGTGGAGAAGCACGCTGACACAGTGACAGGTGTGGTCCTCACATGGTGTGTTGCATGTCACGTTCGTAACTGTACAAACAAGCCAGGAGTCATCCGTCTGTAGAGAAGGTAGAGTTTTTGTCTTTGTACTGAAGATCACAAGTGATCCCTCTTTCCCTGTATAAACCAACCTCCTTGTTGAAACTACTACTGAAGATGTGTCCATGTTCATGATTTAAAAAATAGATCATGTTATTATCATTATCAATTAATAAATATTTATAGAAAATTTTAAGCATTAAAATCATCAATAAGCCAAACAGAGGATAGATCACCATCACTGACATTTGGTGTATTTTCTTCAAGATAAACACACAGCCCAAGGCGTACAGAGGTGGGGGATGGATTTTGAATGCAGGGTGCAGTCACGGCCTTTGTGATTTCTGTGTCCCTCTGTGATCTTCCTTCTCTTCCCCTTACTCCTCCTGCTGTGCTGGATGTGAGATCACAGGGCCACCGACTGTGGACCAACCCACTGAGCTCCTTTGGGCAGCCTCCTTCCAAATGCCCCAGTCACATCAGGAATATCACTCATGAGACCCTGGAAAAAAGCAAGGAGACCCAGATGAAAAATGATTTCCCCAAGACGACACAAAGAGCCCGGGCTCTGCCCGCTGCCTCCTGGTGGAAACAACTCACATACCTTCATTCTCAGGGAAAAGTGGTGGTGTCTGCCCCACTGGATCTTGTCCTGGGCAAGAATCGGAAGCAGCAGAGGCTCGGCTGGGTGCAGAGGTCCTGGGGCGGGACTCCTGCATCTCGGCAGCAGCTTCTGGGCATCAACAATCTAATGGGTTCCCTGTCCCACCGTGGACCTGTCCTGCAGGCAGGAGCAAGCCCTGGGAGGCAGAGGCCCTGCCCATCAGCCAGGCATTAAGCTGTGGGTGAGGACAACAAAGAAATTAACATTTCCCATATATCCAGATTGTGGTTGGGGATTCATGTGTGAAATATTAAATATAAGTCATTTTTACTTATGTTATGTCCAGTTTGGGGACTTGACTTCATTTTATCTCTCAATATAATAAATAGTACTTTGAAGTCTATTCACACGTTTTTATAATATTCTAGCACATAAAATCTCAAGTTCCATACATTTGATAATTTCTTGGTTCCTTTGAAAAGAATAGAGGAGAATATTCTGCCATATCCTAGTAACCCACAGGTTAGCCTGCCAACAACAGTGGCTACTGTTGGGCCTTCTGTCAGCCAAGGAATCCTGTCCTAAAAGCACACCTCGGGAGGACCCAGCAGCCATGAAGAGAAGCCAGCGCGCTCCAGAGGGGTGACTGGCCTCAGTGTGGCCTGCAGACCCCAGGCTCTGGTCAGTCCCTTCGCTGGCCTAGATGCAATTGCAGAACCCCCAATTCCACATCAGCGCTGACTCGGCTGGAGCCTGTCACAGCCCCAAGGCTCCCACACCCACCCCTGTCTCCACCCAGCTCAGAGCCAGGCCAGGCCACCGAGTGAATCTGCAAGCCCCTGGGCGCGTGCCTGTGCCTCAGCTTGGCCTCTTCCTGCACTCTGGTCATGGGGCCGTGGACGGGGCACCCCACAATGGAGCCTTGTAACCTGGGAGCAGAAAGACAAGACCGTCACACGGTGACAGCCACCAGCTTGGGGCTTTAATGAGTCACTCCTTCAGATCAGACATACTGTCATGCTCATCTTGGGAGTTAAAAAAAAAAACACAAAAAACTATTTTTAGCTATATTAAGGAGTGGATGGGTACCATTTAAATAAAAGCACATATGTAGTTAAAAAATGGAGTCCCATCTCTACTATAAACTAATCTGTGGCCTTTGACCTACAAAATGGACAATAATGACTCCTTCCCAGCTGTACAAGATGTGAGAGTGGCCCCCACTTCAGTTTTAGGGTGGGGCTCGGAGGAGGGTCAGGTGGAGGGGTCAGTGCCCTTGTGAATAGGCCTTTTGCCCCTGTGCCGTGTGCAGGCCTGGCCAGAAGGACCCTCATGAGGACCAGCCTCTCATCTGACTTCAACTGCCTTCATTTGAACGTCCCCGTCTCCAGTCTCCAGAACTGTGAGAAACACATTTTGATGTCTGTGAGCGATTCAGTCAAGGGTGTTTTGTTACAGGATCCCAGACAGACCCCAGAGCCACTGAAGTTCTGAGATAAGAAATCCTTTCCAAACCCCCGACCACTGTCTCCTCTGAGGGACGAGGGTGCTCCGACCCCCAGGCCTTTTCCTGAACTGCATTTTCCTTCTCCCAGAACTGGAAAAGAAATATCCTTCTTTCTTCCAAATGCCATTTCAATTCACTTTCGCCGGCCCTCTCGGGAAGGATGAAACGGAATGGTCTTTGTAAACCAGTTTTGTAGAATGTAAACATCATGCGGGAGGAGTGGGCACAGGTGTCCGGACTTGATCTCCTCTCCCACGTGGGGTGGTCTGCTGGTCCTAGATAGGAACATGGAGGCTCAAGAAAGTGCCAAACATCTGCCTGGCAACTCTAATTTCACAGATAGCAAAGGTTGGTGCGTCGACGTTCTTGGGAAGCAGGGATTAGCCCACGGGGTGTTTCTGAGGACGAGGCTGTTCCCAGGGCTCCGGTGGCCACACATCTAAGAATGGGCCACTGGCTGAGTGCACTGGCTCTCGGACGTTGTGTCCCATGTGCACATACCCGGTGGTCTCAGGGAAAGGGGTTCCTTGGGGCAAGAGTGTCCTTTCAGTGAGATTAAAGAAACTCAGGTCTGCCCTTGGGAGGTGGGAGAGGAAAGAGGCAGGTGTGTGCTGGCGGGTGGGTGGTGGGGACAGGCAGGTGGCCTGGCTCCTGGCGCAGCGGCCGAGCTTGCCCTGGACATGACCCTCCTCTCCCCAACCACCTTCATATTCCACTCAGTCCTCAGAGCCTTGCGTCTCCCAGCACAACAGCCATGCATGTCTGCAGCCCAGGGTAGCCTTTTCAGGGACACAGGACGTGCTTTTCCCCCACGGGGCTCTGAGGCCGATTCAGAAGAGATGAGCACGGCTTATGAATATTTAATAAAGAAGTGACTGTGGCAGAGCAAGGAGGCCCTCGAGTGTGGGGGCGCGGTTTTTTCGGGTGAGCTGCTTTCCTTTCTGGCTGACCCAGTCTGGAGAGGTGCGGATAAAAACCTCGGAGAGCCACTGGCGTGGGCTGGACCACAGGGGCCCTGGCAGGGCGGTCAGCAGCCTTTTCCAGGATGCTGTGGGGGCATTTATCACCCTGTGTCCACTACAGAGAGTAACCGGATCCAGAGGGTCTGTGTAAACAGCCCAACAGCACACAGCGAATGAGAACCGGCATGGAAACCAGGCTGCCTGCTCAGACCTGTGCTGAGAGCCTGCCCGGTCCAGATACCTTGGGTTGCTGTATTCTTTGCATAACCTACTTTTAAATGAAATTGCTTTTCGTTTGCCTCTTAATTAGTTCATAACCATTGACCTAATGTGCTTTCTCATTTCCTGCTCTGAATTAGAAATGAAAAGAAATTGAAGCAAACTATTGTTATTCATTTTCACTGTTCTACCATGTTCCTTGCAAATTTCAATTATCTAAATCATTTCATTTTTAACTGCACAAACCAATATCAAAATGACCTGGACGGGTGTGCATGGTACCACGTGTCAGGAAAGTATTATCATTTTTCTTTTTTTTCTTTTTTTTTTGCAGATTTAGAGAACAGCTCTCAAAACGACCGTGCTTCCTCTTGACTTGAAAGATGCTATTCCAGGTCATTCAGGGCTCACAGCTTCTTCATGTCACAGTGAGGCTTTGATGTCCACCTCTGCACACCGCACTAGGGCTCAAGGGGACATGAGCAGTGGGCCCCCAGGGTGAATGAGGCAGTGCTGGCACAGAGAGGACATGTCCGGACAGGCTGGCTGTGGCCACCCTTGATCCAGCTCAGATTCCCGTTTTTCCCTTGTATTACTATTATTTCTATGTTTCTTTCATTCTGGGATTTAAAAATCTTCTCTAAAAGTTAAAAATGAAGCCATTCTACTGGTTGAGCCCCGTCCTTGTGGGGGGGGCCTCTTCACACTAGCGTCCCTTGCAGTTGGGTGGAGTCTGGGCCAATGAGCTTGTATGTCACTTCTGCCCCTGAGTCCCCCATTCACATCCATCCTTCACCCCCAACAAGGCCACCCTCAGCTGCAGCTCCGACACCAGCACCTTGCTGCACCCCGCCCCACCCCACAGCCCTCTCCTTGCTGCCTGCCCAGGGCGGCAGGGCCACCTCGCAAGATGGTGTCAAAGGCCACAGCCAAGTCTACCCAGTGCTCCCTTCCTGGAAATCCACACATCCCGTTGACTCATGCACGCATTCAGTCCTTCAGCAGGGCCCTCCCGTGCCAGGCCCAGGGATGCTTACATTTCGTGGTCCCAGTGCCTGGAGAGCCCCGGTCAGGTGAGGGGGACAGAGGCACAGCCGCCCTTTGACTCCCGCCCCGGAACCATGAGTAGGTCTTTCTTCTTCCTTTGCCTTTCCTCGCCCACTCCACCCCCAGCCTGCAGGATTAACAAGTTTAAACTCTAAGCTAAAAGTGATATTCCAGAGTGGAGAGAAGCAAGCAGCCCAGGGTAGCTAGCCTTTTAAGGGACACAGGATGAGCTTTTCCCCCCAGGGCTCTGAGGCCGATTAGAGCAAGCTTCTAATTCAAGTTTGAATTACTCCATGTGTAAGTCAGGGTGAGGGGTCACTTGGGATCAGCATTTCTTTTTCACCAGTTTGGAAATCACTGCATCTGCGTCTGTGTGCTGCACACCCTCTGGGCAGACCCCCACATTGGGCTCATTTTTCTCTCCTCTCCCATCCTGGACACTGGTGCTGGCCCCAAGCCTCGGTCCCTGCTGGCTGAGGTTCCCCCACAGCCCTCCTATCCCTTGGGCTGCCTCTCCGTGGGGCTAACTCTGGGAAGCACCCTGGTCTGCCCTGGAGATCAAATGCAGACAGCCCAGACCTGCACCAATGCAGTCTGCCCCTCCCAGTCAGCAACACAGACTGAAAGCTGATAGCTCGGTCGTGTTAAAGGCTAGGGTGGCTTTTCTCTTCTTTAATTATTTCGGTCACACTGCATGTGCTTGGACTCACATTACAAATAAAGCCCCGATGACCGACGGTCAGAGCATTTTTACATACCTTAATTACCTTTCGAAATGCATCAAGCAAGGCGAGTTTTTAGAAGACGCTGTTTCGGTATACATTTCAGCTGTAATTACTGTATGGTTTCAGTTTCAGCTGATGGTTCTGCAAATTAATGTGGTTCAGTTCAGTTTGGGGTTCATGGTGTAGGTCAGGTCAAGACCCTTGAAGCATTCCTAGATAAGGGGGTGATATTAATTTCTTACAATAATAATGACGAAGACAGACATGAAAATAACCCTTTGTCTATGACCCCATGGCCCTTGCAAAAGGAGAAATGAAAGATCTCCCAGCAATTTTCTTGACTCAGCACAGAGCTTTTGTGGGCTATGATGTGTGCACGGTGATGCCTGAGACCCGCTGGCGGCCGCCGATGTGTCCATGACCATGGTCCTTTCAGAAAGGAGCGACTCAGGCCCCCTTTTACCACGCAGGAGGAGTCCCCCAACACTCTCGCAGCATTTTTGCTAAAGCACACAGAGTCCCACAATAGGATTTTCTCCCTGTTTTGTTTTTACAGCAGAATCTGCTTCCTAACATTTGCGAGCCTTCGTAACAACTGTGTAAGAGATGGCTGTGTCATGGCCATTTTGCACCTGCAGACCCATGGGGGTTAGCCTCAGGGCAGTGCCCAGCTCCAGAACAACCAAAGTTAGTAAAAGGGAGGGTCATGCTTCATCTGATTCTCCCAGGACACCTAGGCAGTCCCCAGGGACACTCCTTGAGCTCACTCCATGCCACCAAGCCAGTGCACAAAGCCAGCTGGTGCTGCCTTTAACACTGCTCCTCACACGTGGCTCTGACCGCAGGCTTCCCGGCACCTGAGACCTGTGTCCTTTCTGCCGTCCCTCCTCCTCTCCCCAAGGCCTTCTTACCCCGTCTTCTTGTCACCCCTGAGTCTTTCCTCTTCTAGACTCCATCCCTCCATCTACTTTCTAATTCTTGTTACAAATAATTAAAAAATATATATATAATGGGAAATAAAACGGTCTGGAGTCAAGTGAGGGGACGAGAAGGGAAGAGGAAAATGTTCATCTAGTCATCAGCTGAATGAGCGGAAGTGGAGGGGAGACAGAGAGAAAAGACCTCAGGGCATCTCGACCCAGACCTGCATCCAAGCAGCAGGAACCAAGAGCAGAGGCCCAGGAGCCGCCCAGGAGAACAGGGTGGGCCCGGGAGCCGCCCAGGAGAACAGGGTGGGCCCGGGGCCACGGGGAGGGGAGCTCCCGGCCACCGGGTGCTTTTCCACAGAGGGATTCTCCTGGAAGGGCAGGGAGTGAGGCAGCCCTAGGGATGGGGAGGAGGAGCTGTTGACCCAACTCTGTCCAGATTCCTTGTCACTCACTCGGACCTAAAGGAGGTAATGCAGAGCCAGGAGCCAGGAGATTTTTGGGGGAAAAGATCATATGCTAAAATATCATCCATTTCTTAATCAGACCCTTTTCTTTCCAAACTCATTTTGTTTGATGACTCCCCTGGAGCGAAAGCCCTGTGCTCTCTTTGCTGCACAGGCATTGTATTGAGAATAGAGCAAATGCTCAAAAAAATAAGTAAGGGGTCCCCAAATTTCACGGCAGGGAGCTGGGTGGAGCTGAGGGTGGTGACCAGGAGAGCTGCCTGGGAAAGGGACGTGGCTCATGCACAACATCACCTTCCAGGAAGAGCTGAGGACAGACATCTTATGCTTTGTTACCCTGACGACCACACAACAGAGAGAGAACAACATCTTTCTCAGTGGTCCTGGGTGGGGGGAGTTGTTATCCTTGTTCGACAAACAGGAGAAACTGGTGCTCAGAATTCCAGGTCTTAGCTAAGGTGTGCAGAATGGGGCAGGATCTGGATGTCAACCCAGGTCCACAGTCGCCCTCAAAGCCAGCCCTGACAGGGGGTCCATGGCCGATCTTCCCTTATACACGGAAGAGCCAGGACTACAGGGACTGTCATCTGCTAGTGAAAAGAGGGCCTGAAGGAGAGTCCCCACGGTTACACAGCCTCAGGGTTCCCAGAGACATGCCGCACTGTCTCCTGAAGAGTTCCAGGAGTACTCCAGGAAGCAGGAAAGTAGGACCAGAGCTGCCCACACAGAGCTCGACACCCAGGAGCCCTCGGCTGAGACCACGCACCCAACAGACTGCCAAAGAATTGAAAGCTTTAAAGCAGACCCAGGGCCAGCCTCGAGCCGCTCGCTGTCTGTGCTGCTTCTCCCAGTTCCCAGGTCTCCAGGTCTGAAGGAGAGACGGAATCCTCCTGGCTCCGTTCCAAGGGACTCTGGGTGGAAAACAGACGCTACCATCCCTCTTCCCCGCAGACAGCACCACCTCTGCTCAGACAGGCACAGCCCACTTCCAGTCGTGCATGATAACACCAGGACTGACAACCAGCCAACATTCAGAAAGGACGAGGACATGCAGCCCAGGGCTTCGCTGTCTCAGGCTCTTCAGGGAAATCAATGAACCAAGAGGAAAGAAACAGCTCAGAATTAAAAAAAAAAAAAAAGAAAAAATCTCATTTTCAGGCTGCAAAATGCTTCCTAAAATTTACCATCCCCACCCCCCAAATGAAGTGTGTCAACACAGTAGGGACCATTCAGGTGAGAGAAGGTGGACTCCTGCACGCACGGAGGCTGGGATCAGCCAGCAGAGTTCAGAGTCCTCTCTAGGAACCAAGGCAACAGAGACAGCACTGGGTCTGATTTTGTGATAGGAGACGGGGGAAGTTCAGGTTTTCTGGATGTCCAGCTCAGCAGTGAATGTCACAATCAGATGTAAAGCCTCGTGCTTGTGACCATCATGTATTTTTGACCTTCAGGCTTACCTGGAGACGTATTCATGCTACTTTTTTATTAGATTGCAACTCATGTACCATATACCTCTGCTCTCCTCCTTAAGCCATACAGGGCGGTGTTTTTTGGCATGTTCACAAAGTGGCACGACACTCATTGCAGAATAGAATCAATATCCTAAAAAAGAAATGCTTTTAACAGTAACTCCTCATTCCTCTCCCCCTCCAGTCCTACCCACCATTGATCTACTTTCTTTCCAATTGATGCACCTATTCTGAGCATCTCATGTGGACAGAAACATGCAGTATGTGATTGATCATGGTGCTTCTTTCACACTTGCTGTAGCTTATAACATTACTTCATTACTTTTTATGGTTAGATAATATTCCATTGTGTGATTGTTTATCCACACATAAATTGATTGACACGTGAATTATTTCTACGTTTCAGTTATTTCTGAACATGTTTTGGATTTTCTTGGCATGCATCCATCAAGTAGATTCATCCACTAATTAGGTTGCAATTCTCATGATCTAATAATATCATGTGAACATTCTTATACTGTCTCACACATGAGCTTTTGGGAGACACCTTTTATCTAAATCATAACAGTCTCCTTGGAAACCCTGTTTCAGATGCTGCTATATGTCGGGGATCCTAGATACTCATCCTTCTAGATAATTACCCATCTTGATGTTTGCTTCTCCCTTAGAAACCTGTATGGAGCTACCTCTCTGTTAGCCTTGCCTGTTCTGGATGGGAATCTGTGGCACTTAAAGAGAAGAGTTACTGGTCTGGAACTAACCAGCTGCCTGAACCCCAAGCTCTTTACCAAGGAAGCTGGGATATGGGAGAAGTGTAACGCAGGGTCAGCACACGTGCCCTGTGGAAGGTGGGAGACGGTCATCTTCACAGAGTGCAGTGAATGGCAAAGGATGAAACCTGCCAAGGATGCCTTCTGCAGTCCACAGATTGGATTTTCTCAATTCCAAACAACAGAACATGCTGGGTTTGGGATGCAAGAATCCAGCATATCACGTGTAAATCCATAAGCTGTGAGGTGCCGATCGACTGGCGATCACAGCTACCTCACAGATCAAGAAAGACAGATAAGACACTTCCTTGATTTCCTTCAGACTCCAAGAAGGCCCTGTCCTCTCATTTCCCACAGATCCCACGCCCCGATGAGCTGGCAGTTCTCTGCCGTTTCCTTTCCCTCCTGTCCATCTCAGTATTTCCAGAGTGCACCCTGGAAGCTGTCCTTCTCTACACCTGCAGAGGTGCTGCCTCCACCAAACCACGCTGACCCTCCATGCAGGCCCCAGATCCACCTCCTCCATCTCCCCACCCTTCCCACCATGGAATAACCCATCCAAACCAGAAGTAAAGGACGCTGGGACGACAGGGGCGAGGGTCACCAGGACTGAAGGGAGGCCCACTGCTCACCCAGCCAGGCCGGCACTCTCTTTCTCTCCCCTGCTGACCGACCCATAAAGAGGACGTGAAGAGCCCACACTAACAACGACTCACTAATGCACACCTCCAGCTCTGATTTTCTCAGTGTATCCTCCCGTCATCAAAGGCCAAGGAGAAGCCTGCCTCTTCCTTCCTCAGTTCCCTGAACCCCTTGGTGTTGGACCCTGTGCTCAGAGTGCTCATTGGTCTCCGCCCATTTCACTTGCTCCCAGGTAACCATTGGCTCCACCTTAGCTCAGCGGCTCCCCCACTCCTGCCTTTGCAGCCCTCTGCTGGGTCCCTCCTCTCTGGAGAGCGCAGCAAACACGGGTGGGACTGTCCAACTTCTCAACTCAGCCGTCCTCCCCAGGGCTGTGACATCTTCCCTCCCTGGGTCAGGCCCCCCAGCATGAGACTGCTGGTGTTCACTGCTGGGGCTGAGAGAACGGGCAGGGTGACGTCCATGTGTGTGACCGCAGGACAAGTGAGGGTTGGGACAGCAGGGACAGAGAGAGTGCCAGTGAGGCCGCCTCCCTCCTCTCAGCCAGGTGGACCTGTGACTCTGACAGCTCGGGAGGCGGGAAGGGAGACTGCACAGCAGGCCTGGCCCTCAGGCTGCCGGTCTCAGGGACACAGACCTGGGTACTCAGAGACAAAGGGGAGGCAGCAGGGGCTGGGGCTGAGCAGCTTCTATGGGGCCTGATAAATTAGAGCTTCCTTCAAGATGAATCTGTCTTTCTGCCTGGACAAAACACGGGTGCCCTTCTGTGCAAGCCCATCCCCACTCAGGCGCTACCCAGACGAGCCGCAGGAATGGCCTGGGAGCATTCCTGCCTCAGCGCAGCTGGTCCTGGCCTGGAGGACCTGAGTCGGGTCACACAGCTATGGTGACTCTCTGGCTACTGAACGTCCTGTTTACAATCCCGCCCCTGCTCCAGGCATACCCCAGAAAATCCCTGAGACCGTAAACAGACCCCTCTCCAGCTAGGCCTCGCCTGGACCCGCCACCGCAGGGTGGAGACGTGACTTGGCCGTGCCCGTGGGAGCGCATCTCTGGCCACCCACTGGGTGGTCTAAGGGCTCGGGGAGCTCAGCCCTGAGGGATGTCTAAGGGTGGCTGGGTTCTGGGCCCAGGCGAGGCGGGCGCTTCTCAATCCTTTCCCTTTCAGCTCAGAAATGAAGCCCTGAAGTGTCATGGGGGCACTCCGCACCCAGGAACGTCCCCCAACAGCTGACAGGAGGGGCTCCCATCTAGAATGCCTGAGAAGGCAGGCTGCCAGCCCTGCCTGCGTGGGTCAGCAAACCCAAGACAGTCCTGGAAAGGGGTGCGAGCTGGTACTCCTCCGGCCAGTCACTCAGCACCTAGCACAGCAGGTCGGAAGCAGGGGTGGCCATGACCCCTCGTGTTTCAGGGGCTTTTTCATTCGGGAAGTGCTTTCAGGTCCTTTATTGCCTGTGACCCTCCGGACAGCCCCATGAAGCGCAGGGAGGCTGTTATTACCCTCCCTGCTCTGCCCCACAATTCCCGTGAACCCTTGTCACTTGGTCCCACCCTTAATGCTCTCAGGGAATGGCGGTGGAGGGAGCCTGGCCTTGGAGTCTGCAGAGCAGCCCTGGGAGTGGGCGCTGTCTCTCGCCGTCCACCAGAGCTGAGCCTGGGCGTTGGCTTTCTCTTAGGCTGTGTCTCCTGGAAAGTGACATGAAGAGGCTGAGGATCCCACTGGCTGCTGACAGGATTAACAGACGGTGACAGTACTGAGCACCTGTCTAGAGCACAGTCAGTAGCCCAGAGAGACGGCACCCTCTGCTCCTGTGACAACCAGTGACTTGAAGGCCAGCCCTACACTTTATTTATTGTGTATATCCCCGGAGATTAGCACAGCATTTGGCAAATGGACACTAATTGTTTAAAAGCAAGAGAGAAGGAAAGTAAGCGGGTAGACAGAGGCCCGGAGCAGAGTGCTTGCCTAGGGCAGAGCTGAGGCTTTGGCACCGTATCTGATGTCCTTCTGGGCTCCTCAGCTTCTTGGAACTGTCCTCCACTGTTCAGAGATCAGCCAGCCTGCGGCTTTCCCAGGGTGCGCAGCTCTTGCAGGAAGTGGAAGGAGGCTTATGTTTAGAATGTCCGGAAACGCTGACTTGCCAGCATCTTTGGCGTCTCAACCACAGCTGTGTAAAGTAGCCCATCCACAGGTGTGCCAGGTGAGGCCCCAGAATGAAGGCTGTTGGAGACTGCCCGCTGGGAAGCAGGACTGAGCCGCTGACCCACCAGCCTGCTTCTGTGCAGTTCCACCCAGGAGCGTGGATGCTGAATGGATCCTTTCAAATCCGATTGAGTTATGTTAACCTTGCATTTAAAACCTTGAGTGTCTTGGGACCAAGAGCACAAACCTGTGCTAGCCTGAGTCCCACAGCACCCAGATAGCTCCCATGCCCCACACCCAGGACACTACCGTCCCCTCTGCCCGGGTTTTTATTTTATAATGCCACTTCCTGCCCCTGGGCATGGCTGCTTCCCTCCAGAAATCCCTGCTCCTCCTTTCTCTAGTGGACTCTCCTGTTCAGAGCTCAGCTAACCTACCTCTCCTTCCAGGAAACTCTCCCTGACACCCCAGCCCAGGTCCCTTCCCTTGACCCTCTGTTCTTTCCTTTGGGCATCTGACATCACTCTGAGCACGCACCTGGTACAGTGGCTGTGCAGTAGTGGTGGTCTCCCCTCTAAAATGTAAGCTTTCTGGGACAAAGATTATGCTGGTTTTGCACCCCCAGCGCCTGGCACATCATAGGCACTCTGCATTTGTTAAACAGAAATGTGTGAACTAGGAGAGTGTTGGGGACTGCCTCAGAGGGCGGACCCCACAGGTCACCTTCCAAGTAGCAGGAGGGAGCTCGGCCCGGTTGCTCTGCCGGCTACGTTTCAGGACCTCAGCCACCTTTCACAGAATTACAGCCAAAGAGATTTTAGACATAATCCAACCCCAAACTCCCTCTCTTCCCAGACCTACCAGGGCACACATTCCACCAGATAAATGGTTTTCCAGGCTTCACTTGGACTCCTTCTGTGCAAGAGGCCTACATTGACACATAATAGGATTATACTACCCAGAAGAATCCTCCAAGAACTGTGTAGAGACAAGAACAATGTAAAAACGTGCAGAAGAAACTTGTCCGCCTTTTAGAACAAGCTACTTTATTTTTTATTTTTTTTAAAAGAGAGAGAGAGAGAGAGAGAGTGTTTTTAATTTGGTGGGCACAACATCTTTATTTTATTTTTTTATGTGGTACCCAGCACCACGCACATGCCAGACGAGCGTGTTACCACTTGAGCCACGTCCCCAGCCCAAGCTACTTTAAATCTAATAAACAAGCAAGAATATATACAAGAAATCACAGAAATAAGCCAGCGCTTGGTGCGAACTTCTCACCCCTCCCTGCTGGGGAGCAGGCTGCCCCTGAGCCAGGATCTGCTGCACAGGCCTAGCCTCTCCTTTGCCTCTCACACTTCCCTTGTCCAGGGCCTATTTCAGATCTCTGCTGTCTGGGACACTGAACTAGTCTGAGTGTCCATTGCTTTCAGCCAGATATGCTACCACCAAGAGTTCTTAGCATCTCTCTGGCTTGCTCAAAATTCAGGACTGAGATAATCTTTTTTTTTTTTTGCTTAAATTACAAAGGGTTTTCCAGGTGCATGCTCATTCCTTTTGCAGAACTCCTGCCTTTCATTAATTTCCATGTGTCCAGGATCTGATGCTGGGGCACCATAGAAGTGCATTGAAGCCTTGCTGTTTCTGCATCTAATTGTTGCAGTTAGACCCAGAAATCAGGCAAATCTGTGTCTCCTGGGCATAGAGAGGCAGGACCACCCCTCCCCCACAGCTTCCTCCAGTGTTTGTGAATATCCACCAGGACCAGGCAAGGAGGTTACAGTCCTCACAAACACAATTATTTCCATACAGAATGTAGCCTAGAAGGTTTTCTTCTACTTTTCATATGCTCTTTTCTCCACTGATTTTTTTTTCCTTCTCCTTTGCTGCAAGAGTCCCTTGACAGTGTCCCCACATGACAAATACACACTTGCCCCAGGCTTTGACTGAATTTGCTGTCTGTTTAATACCTCCTCCAGATGGGATAGATTAACACGAAAAGCTTTTGCCTTGTACGACACTCACAGGCTTTCAAGTAAGGGCTGGGAGTTTGGGGGTGGGACATGAACATGTAAGTGGGTGCATGTACCAAGAACAGAAATCCATTGAGTTCTCCCAGACCAGACGTCTACATTCTGGAGGGCTCTCAGCAGCCAATAAATTTGACTTGAACTTTTTTATTTCATGCATTCTGCTATTAAAGCAAACCCTTCTTTCTAAACTAAGTATAATTGCAAGATACTATTCTGAGTGCCAAAAACGTCAACTGTGAGTTGCAAACATGGACACATTTAAACAGAACCATATGTTAGGTTGAAAGGAAAAATTAAAAAGGAACCAATTATTCTACCTTTTGCTGACGAGATAAACTGCAGGGAAGAAACTATGTCAGAAAAACACTATGAAACTGGTGGTCATGGGGCGACAATGAACTGACAGGTTTTCCCCAAGGAAACTGTGTTACCAGTGCTCCTTGGACATCGTCAGCAAGACAGAACCCACAAGCTCAGGCTTTGAAGAGAAGGGCATGATACTCTGGAAGTGCATTCGGCATCTCATCCACATTGCACTTAGCACCAAGGTCACTGGACTCACAGCTACAAGATTTTGGTTTTGTCTGTGGTCCATCAATAAATAACTCTATGACCTTGCATGAGGACTCCTATTCCTCTCAGAATAAGAGCCACAGGTCCTAGGTCCTGTGTCATCGTCAGCACCCCATCCCAGCCCCTTCCTTCCTGAGCTGGATCAGTGCTCTGGTTCATCTTTGGGGGCAGGCTGCTGCTGATGACCCAGTTCTATACTTAAGGAAACTGAGTCTCAGGGATTTGAGATGACTTACCCAATGAGGTAGGAGTAGGACACTGGAGGTTAAGGACTACAACTTAGATTGATTTTCTAAGGCCTGAGACTTTCCACTGGGTCTTAAGGCTTTCTTTCTTTGCTTGAATAATTCAATCTGCTTTAACTGGCTGGCCGGTAACAGGAGAAGCTGGTTCATATCTTCATCCGTCAGATCTTGGTATGTTTGTCAGAGAGAAACATCAGCTGTTTCTACGTCATCAGAGCTGAATTTTAAGGGGGGAAATGGTGTGTGAGCGTGTGTGTGCGCGCTCGAAAAACATAAAATCAGCTTATTAAACCCAGGATCTAATGGGAGTATTACTTGAAGATGTGATCAAAGTCATTTAACAAAAATGAGCTGAATTTTTTTAAAAAATTGTCAAAAAAGAAATAGTTTAAAGAAAAAAAAGTCGGGTCTGGGCTTCAGCTTCGCAGTAGGGTGATTGCCAAGCAGCAAGGCCCAGGGCTTATCCCAGCACTGATGTAAATAAAGAAAGAGTTGGAAGTAACCATTCTGTATATGAAGAATGAAGACACAGAAACTATGTGGAGGGGATACCCAGCGGAAACCTGCGTAACCCTAATAGTTTTTCGAGCTCAATAATTTGGGATCACCTATATGATCCCAAATAGTTCTTTGAGCTCAATAATATAAGAATTGCTGATCTTCCTGATTCAGAAAGAAAACATAATTTTCAAAGTGAGCTCATTGTAGAATAACTTTTAAATGGAAATTCAGGAAACTACTAACGTCATAACATACATGTAAGACAAAGCAGCTTAACACGAAGCTCTGGAGCATATCTAGCATTTTTTTTTTTTGCATGTGTGTGTTTGTGTTTAGGACAGATTCGGTTGTCAGTGTGACACCTCCCTGCACTGAGTGGAATGGGGAGGCACCGGCATGTCTGTGCCATGCCACTCATCCTCGGTGTCGCTCAAGGAGCTTATCCAGCTCCCGGGAGGTGGGACGTTTCTGTGCACACCTGCTTGCAATTACTCAGCATGGAGCAGTCACTGTGACTCAGGCCGGAAGTCACAATCTAATTCTAGGTGATGTTTGAGGTGGCCGCATAGCAGGAACATTTTTCACCAAGAATTCACAATTTCTTAGACATGAAGTTGTGATAAAGAGAAATAGAAAGAAGGCTGTTGACAAATATTCCACCTTTCTGGAAAAAGTAGATTTCTGGTCTGTTTTAAAATATACAGAAAAGTAGTATTAACAGCTCCCCTTAGCCAAATGTGACAGCTAATCTTATCACAGTGTGTTAAAGTAGGTATTTTAGAACACTTTGATTCACTGTTAATAAAGTTGAAACTTCCTCTCTAGATAGGAAGTGAATAAGGCAGAAGAGAAGGGACTTTGTGGAAAGGCAGTAGTTTACCCACACTGTGTGTGGAAGAAAGCTTCTCCCTCACCCCCAGGCCTGCTTCCTTCATTCAAATCCTGATTTCACCTCCACCTTCATTGTCACCCTCTCTCTCCACCCACCAATCCATGCATCCCTCCATCTACACACACACACACACACACAAGAACAGCCATGTAATTTGTGAGAGAGACCCAATATAGAGTGAAAATTTTGGGTTCTTTGTTAAAAAATTACAAGAGTTTCAAAATAGAGACAGAAGAGCACTAAACCCCTGTAAGCTGGGCTGTGTGTGACTATACAGGCTGTGTGAGCAGGAAGCTGTGTGTGTGTGTGTGTGTGTGTGTGTGTTTGATTTGACTATCCTCACTCTTCCTAAAAAAATGCCAGAAGCTCAAATCTCTTAACGTTGCATCTCTGGGTGGCATTTATGCCACCCCCAGTGGAAGGTCCCCCCAGCCTGAAGGCTTTCTTTGTTCGTTTTGTGGTAGGAGACAGCCAAATGTCTATCTGGTCTTGCTATGTTGCCACAGAACTGTGCAAATGACTGATGTTAGAGTAAATTAGTTCCCTGAATTGTAGGCCAAAGGGCTTTCATGTCAGTTCACCTGAGCTTCTGATGTCTTTGGCCTCAAACTCTCATGTGTAAAAAGTGAGGCCTTTGAGTGCCTCCCGGGTGGACCGGGAAGAGCAAGGCGGAGATCGCCCTGGAAGACGGTCAGGAGCTCCAGGGCTCCACGGGTCCTCCGGTGCTTTGGTCTTCTCTGGCCCAGCTCATCTTGATGTCAATGTCCCCAGCTTCCTGCTTTGGCCAGCCTGCCCTGGAAGACCCCCTGTGGCGACCGCCTTCTGCCTCAGCTTCCTTGACAGCACCCCTCTGACCCCCCCACCGGGTCCCTCAGCTGTTGTGGACCCCAGCTTCTCACTCACTCTGCCCTTCCCGTGGCGAGAAGCACGTCCCAGAGGCAGGCTGTCCCTCCTGCAGGAAGTGCGCTGGGCTCTTCTCAACTAATGTCTTGCTTAGATCATGTTTGTAAAGTCCCAGGTGAAAAGATTTTCTTCAGGAAAAGCTACAGTGAGCAGACCCTGTGATAATCGCCATTGTTCATTGTCCTGAACTCCCGGGAGCCACACCTAGGGACAGGCTAGGGGTCTGCAGCTCTGCCCCAGGTCACGGTGAGGGAGGTCTGTTCTACCATGGTAACGGGTTAAGATAGAATTGCTCACAGAATTCATCCTTCAGAGTCTCAGCCTGCCCTAAAAACTTACTTATAAAGACTTCATCTGTCCTTCAAAGCTTTTGATAATTTCCTTCCAGCTAAGTTGCCACCTGACTTTCCTTAGCCATACTAGACTAATTACAGTTCCTCTACATAACTGCCACCCTGCCACTTGTTCATATTAATTTATACTACTCTTTTCTTAACAATGACACTCTCTCCCGCCTCCTTCCTGCTGTGTCTGGTCAACACATTTCCAACTTACCCTACACATTTCTTTGAATCCTCTCATGTTGTTATTTGCATCTCTCCTTGTTGAAGGTTTTCAGTTAAAAATAAAAAATCCCTAAGCTTATTTTTCAAACACCAGCTGAGATTCCTATACTTTCTTACCCTTTAAGACAAGCCTTGGGACACAAAGCAGAATATGGCCCTCCCTGGCTTCGGGGATAGGGCAGTGATGGTGAACTCCCTATGTTTAGATTTGCTGAGCAACCGCAGGAAGAGGTGAAGCCTTTGGTCCATTGCCCTCAGGAACTCAGAATGTGGACAATGAACAAAAGCCACAGAGCCCACAGACAGCACGGACGGTGACCGAGGCATGTGGCCACAGACGCGCCGACGGTGCGTCCAACCAAGGCCCTGAGTTGGCCTGGAAAGGCTGTGGGAACTGGCAGGCCCAAGCATAGAGCCCACGGTCACTTGAAATGCTCCACGGACAAAGTCTAAGTAAAAGTCAGACTCTAATCAGCAGGTGGAGAGAAGAGGCCCTAAAACAGTGCAGGATTTCAAACTCCATCAATCCTCCAGAAGCTCCTCCTAATTCTTGTACAGTTCTCTGTGACTCAGAGGTAATGATACCTCTGCCTCTTCTTGTGCTGGCTTACACTTCTTGCTTCCTTTAAGAAGGATCTGTAAGGAAAACATATACTGTCCACAGGAAAAGTAATTTGAAAGAAAAAATTATATTTCCAAATACAAACAAAACCCCACAGTGACATCCCCAAATGAAGTTCATCGTACTCCATGACCACTAAGGAGCATCTCATCCTCTCCAAGAAAAACAGCACAGAGCCAGGAAGCATGCACAGTGCCGAGGTCCTCACAGACTGTCCACACACGTCCTTTTCTTCTGCATGCCTGTGAGGCCCAGGGAAGAGAGGTTGCTCTCTCCAGCCACAGAGCCTGGGAGAGCAGCGCAAGGAGCAGTCTATTCCCTTGGCCCTCACCGTGCGGCCTCATCCCTTCACCTGCCTGCACACTTTCAAGGTGAATTCCAGAGCGTGGTTACCTGATGGGGATAAGCACTCCCGAGCCTAGTCCCGACAGATGTTCCGTCATGTAAGGAGAGCCAGGAGCGGCATGCATGGGCTTTGGTTACCAGAAACTCTGTCGGGGCGAGAAGTGATCAATAAACTCTGTTGGTCTAATATGGTCTTTCCTTCCACTTACAGGAGAAAAAAAATGGATTATTGTGAAAATTGTGATAAAACAAAAATATAGGGGCAGTGATCTTGAACTCTCTATGTTTAGATTTGCAGAGGAACCGCAGGCAAGAGGTGAGGCATTTGGTCTATTGATGAGGTTTGCAGGGGACAGGGGAGAGCTTTGCACCGGGGGTGGAGGCCAGTGCGGGGCTGAGCACACATCAGAGGCTAATGAAAGCACTCGTGCTGTTGGGAAGGCTAATTGGCTGGTATTTTTCAATCCTGGCAGGGGTGGATTTTCTGAAAAGAAGTAGAAATATCACAATAATTCATCTGATAGCATTTTTACAAGGTTCTGGAAGGCACTCTCGGGGATTGCTATTGCTTCTCTTCCAAAATCCCTTAAAGGTTATCTTTTTATCAATAGAATACACATACTTCATTTTTCAAAGGTCTCCAGTGCCCACAGAAGGATTGAAATAATATAACCATGGAAAATATGCTTTAAAAACAATAGTGACATTTCTTGGCAAACAATTGACAATGTTCTACGTTTGGTTTGCCTTTGATGGTAATTAGTCCACAGTGTTCAGCTTGATTCACCTTTGAGGAAGTTGTCAGGATAACGTAGCTCTATTGCCTTTTAATTATTGTAATCATTAAAACATCGCACAGATTTGTGCCATTCTCATTCTGTGGGAGTTGAAGCTTGTAAACTCAGGGATGGAAACCAATTTGAGGGGAACAGAGGCAGAGCAGTAAACCCGTTATTTAATTGAACAGACCCTCATTGGGCACCTACCATGTGCCGGGCACTGTGCTTAAAGCTGGGGAGATGTAAAGAGGAATTAGCCATGGTTAGTGCCCTCCAGAGGCTCAGAGACACACACAACTAACTATAAACCATTTGACAAGTGATCTAATTGGCTATCAAAAAAGCATTTTGAGAAAGCAGGGAGGGAGTGTTCCCTTCTGCCTGGCAGGGCTGACAAAGAATACCAGTTAATATCCTTTCTGTGGAAAATGCCCAAAAGCACAACCCAAGGTGGCTTAGAGCACCGAGAAATAAGTATATATTTTAAATAAGGACACTAATACCAGGTGGGCTGCATTCAGGGACTGGATCGTTTTACCAGATGGCTCTTCTCACTCTCCCTAGCTCCTTGCCTAGGTGGGGGCGCTGTCTACCTCCCACGCCAGGTGCTGGGGCAAGATGGCAGCATCAGCTCCAATGGAATATTTCTTCCAAGTTCAAGTACAGCAGGAATAGTCCTTGCATGTTTCAGAGAGACCCAACAATAGTCTTTTTGTGTCTTGTTGGCTCTGAGCCAATTAAGGGGAATGTATTTTTCTGATTGGGCCAATTAGAGGCCCCCACAGGGGCTGGAGGAAAAGGCTACTCTATCCAAACCTCCTGGGTTAAGAGCCTTGAAAAGCTGGAACACTCTCTCTCTCTCTCTCTCTCTCTCTCTCTCTCTCTCTCTCTCTCTCTCTCTCTCCCTCTCTCTCTCTCTCTCACACACACACACACACACACACACTCACAGTCACAGTATTGGCTCGGTAGAGATTTGAATGGATGTGGGTGAGGCAACAAAGATAAATGATATATCTGCTGGGTCTTGAAGCAGGAAGACAGAAAACGAGGAAGGTATGCACCACAGTGTACCAGGGGGGCAAGCTACACAGAGCAAGGAAGGTGCACAAGTGGAGAGAATTAATTGACATGCAATTGTTATTACAGTCTACCTCCCTGAGCAAGCAGGTCAGAGAGGTGGAAGAATGACTTGTTGTGGATGCGGACTCACAGCATTTTCAGAAGCAGGAAACATTCTGCAGGGTGAGGTTGAAGGCTGAGGGTCCAAGGTGACCAGAACCAGAATGTGCACTATGTTAGAGTCTGTAAACAAGTCAAGATGGCGCCTGGCATTTTTCAGAGGGAGTGGTTTTTGAAGTAACGCCAGTAAGCCATTAAGTGTGGAGATTCCTTATTGGTTGACTGCTGTATCTAGTTTATGTTAATTAAGATAAGCTGTGTGGAATGTATATAGACCCCTCCTGTCCTACAATAAACGGCTCCCACTCCTGCTGTCTCAATCTACACAAGTTCCTCGTCCCCCCCCCACCGCCCCGGTTATTTTGCTGCAGCCGGACTGCGGCAGCACTAAGCATCACTGTCTACCCAGCTGGAGTGCTGGCTCTAAATGTGTTGTCTCTGAAGGGAAAGTGCACATGGTTAGGAGGTGCACTTTAGAGAAGCTCCTAGTGAAGTTTACCCACAGGATCTAGAGATGAAGGTGGGGAGGGGAAGAAAAAGACAGACCAGAACACTGTTGCCTGCTGATGTCTACCAGTGCCAAGAGCCCACGGCATCCTCACAGCCAGCTCTGCATTTCTTTCTCCACATTTGAGTGGTCATGTGGGCAAGCCATGACTCCGTTCCCAGCACACACAACCTCCCCACTTTCCAATTCATTACAAGACTCAGCTGTCTACTCTTAGGTACTTCATTGCAAATCCAACCAACCACAGATCTAAAAAACTGTTTATAAAAATCGCATCTGTACTGAACATGTGCAGTTTGTCATTATTCCCCACTATCTTCTAAGCAATCACATAGTACCCAGAATTATAAGTAACCTAGGGATGATTTAAAGTATACAGAAAGAGTGGCATAGGTTATAAGCAGACACTACGTCATGTTACATAAGAGACTCCAGTGTCTGTGGATTGCAGTATCCCCAGGGGTCCTCGAGCCCAGCCACAGTGGACACTGAGGGACAACAGTACCATGAGTTAGAGAGGCTGAAATCTGTGTGTGTTTAGAGTTGTTGCATTGGGAATGGAGAATTGTTTTGTGCCTATAAACTCAGTTCCACATCTCCACTCCTGACCCAGAAACCAGTCAAAAATCACAATAGTGCAGCCAGTCTTCATGGCTAGGCCTCATTGAACAAAGCACCTTGACTCACTTTATGAGTTGGACATGGGGTCTAATCAAGCACTGCGATGGCTATTACCCTCTCCTTGTCTGAAGGCAAACTGGTTTGGGGAACTTGGATCTAAACCGTGGTTCATCACAGTGTGGCATTATGAAAAGACAAAGAGGAGAGGCAGATCCGCTTCTCCTCAGTCTGTGCTCTTTCAGAGAGAAGTGACTCTGCCTTCCTGAGCCTTGGGAGCCTCGAAGGTGGAGTGGGGCTCTTACTGAGGATGAGGTTCATCGGCCGAGCCAACAGCTCCTTTACCCGCGGCTCTCACACGGCCAGGGACGTGGTGCTTTCTACCCAGCCAGGGCCTCTCGCTTCAACACTGCCTTGCCGATTCTCACTCACCCATGGGGACCGCACCCAGCACCACAGCCTGGACTTCTGTCTCCTTCAGGAGGTGCTGGTGCCTCTCCTCTGAGCCCCCACAGCCCCTCCTTCCTCCTCGTAGCACTTCCTCCCCTACCTTCTAATTCTAGACCAGTACGCGTCCTGTGCTCCAGACACCATGAGATCAGGACCACACCAGGGTTTCCACGATGTGCTCCCAGGGCCACCGTGGAGTCTCACTCTCCCTGGACTACCTTAGATAATTACAAAATGAATAAAGAAATGAGTGAATCAACTGAGCATTGAAATCACAAGCTCAATGGTGTCTCCTATAGCATGGTATCATGGAGCAAAGCTAATCTGGGGTCAGTTTCTAGTTGACTTGTTCAACAATGGCAAGAGCCTACATGATCCCGGTCCTCAAACTTTATCTGGGTGGTCACTGTATTTTCCCGTTTCTGTTAACCAACAACTCTGCCAATCAAATGACAGCTCTGGCATAGAGAGAAGAGCACTAGACTTAGAAAATGTAAGCTCAGATGCCAACTGTACCATTCAACTCTCTGAGCTCAGGGAATAATAAAGATTGCAATAGATAGATGGATAGAATTTTATTTTAACTTATGTATGTTAATTATGGAATACAGTTCATAGCTAATCATATGCAACTTAATATATATGTGTGATTGATATAGTTGCTGTGGAAGTTAAAAAAGAAAGTAAGAAAAAAACTTTGTACAATGGGAATGGTTACTTCAATGTGACGTGTGACTTTGGACCCAGTCTGCACCTGTTGCCACCATAGGCACAGTCCAGACCGTGGCAAGATCAAGCTCGCCTCCCCCGTTTCTCTCCTGTCATTCCTCAGTGACCAATAGGTTTGCCTTAGTAAAACGAATGAAGTTTGCATGCTTTTCCTTCTGTTGGCTGGACAAAGTGACTCATCTTGGGCAGTGTCCCTTAAGACGACTAATTTTGTAGTGGAAGCCCACCTGCAGCCTATCAGATCTTTGCTTCTTCATTTTCAAACGTGCACAGAGCATAAGGGAAATTCATTCAGCATCTTCCCATTCAATCACAAAAATACTGTTTTGCAAAAGCAATTTCATGTCCAGAAAGCTTACAAATTCATTCTACAGGCCTTGTTAAGTTTTTGTTTCAGAAGCAGAGGAAATATAACCACATTTTGCCTCTCTACTCCAGCCCTGAATATACTTACACAAACCCCTACGGATTTGAGATTGGTTTGACATTTAGAATTTAGCATTCATGCTGATTCTAAATGTAGTCAAAAGCACCCTTCTCTCTTTCAGTAAATGAATTTTCAATTTACCAATAAGAAAATCACAGTATTGGACTGTGCTAAACCCGACTCAACGTTGCATTTGTTGTATAATTAATATTAATTGAATATGCATTGATTTTGTTCTTTGGACTAATGGAGTAATTTTAAAAGAAATGCTTGTTTCAGTAATTAAGTGGATTAAAATAGATAACATATATTTCTTGCTTAATCAGTCCAATAATTGAGTTCCACCAGTTTAAATTCACATCTACTCCCTATTTAATCAAAGTTAAATGCTATGTATATTCTGAAAGTAAATAACATATGGAAAGTACATTTAACTCCTAGAATCACATTTCAAAAATCACCATTACTGTACATGTGCTGTTCTTACAGTTCTTCAGGGACAGGCTTTCTTTCCTTATATACATACATATTTTTAGCCAGAGGTGGACACAATACCTTTATTTAATTTATTTCTATGCGGTGCTGAGGATCCAACCCAGTGCCTCACACATGCTAGGCAAGCGCTCTGCCACTGAGCCCCAACCCCAGCCCCAGGGACAGGCTTTCTTTTAAGGTTGTTTCTGAAACATCACTAGGCATTTCTGTTCCTCTGGGACGGACCGGCATGTTGCACCGCCAGCCTTGAAGCTCAGTGGCCACACCGTGTGAATTCAGCACCCAGCCCACACACAGCGAGGGTGTGTGCTGTGTGCTGAAGTCTCTCACAACAACTGGCTGGGGCAGCAGCCTGGGCTGAGCAGATTTCATCTTAAGTATGTAAAAGGATTTAAAAACTCATCAATTCAGGGAACAGGTAGATTCCATAAGCTTCCTGAGGCAAAACACTTACCAGCACAGAAAAAATCTAGGAGAACCCTGCTGCTGCGTGGCGGGCAGGGGGGAGCAGAAAGCTCTCCCTGGTGATGGAGGAGCCACCTGGGGCTGCTCAGCCAACTCGCTGGCCCCACCTCTTTGGGTGTGTTTGTTTGGGTACTGGGGATTGAACCCAGGGGTGGTTTACCACTGAGCTACATCTCTGACTCTTCTAATTTTGAGACAAGGTCTCACCAAATTACCCAGGCTGGCCTCAAACTTGCCATCCTCCTGCCTTGGCCTCTGGAGCCACTAGGATTACAGGTGTGACCTGTAATCTGGCTGCTCTTGCTTTTGTGTCCCTTTAAATGAAGCAGTTGGAAATATACTTTTTCTTGCCCTAAAATTCTGGATATATTCAAGTAATAACTTGTTCTTTTTTTCCCATGACGAAAATATTTACAAATGGTTGATGCAAACCACAAAATAATAAGAAAGGAGAATTTGAAAGATCTTTGTCCTAATTCCCTTTTCTGTTGGAAACATGAAGTTTGTAGCCGTCTAGATAAAATGCTGCAATAGATCACCAGGCACACCATGACGGTGAGCTCAAATGATGTTCATCAAAATTGAGACTCCAATTATTAATGAAAGCAGCCAACGTTTATTAAATCCAGGATGCTGGGCACTGCAAGGCTTGACCTGCATTGTCTCTCTGGATCCACCCAAAGCTAAGAGCACCAGGTGTGTCCCCTGGGGTAACTGAGGGAAACTGGCCCAGGAGGCATGCTCAGCTTTACAGTGAAAGGTGAGAAGCCTGCAGAGGCCAGGAGGTGCTCCAAGAGGAACCAGGACGCTGAATGTGACAGATGGGAGGAGCTAACGGTGGCTGCACCAGAGGAAGAGCAGGGAGGGCAGGGGAGGGCCCCTGGAAAGCTGAGCAGAGTCTCGCACAACAGGCCTGGAGGTCCACGAAGGCCCATGGACATGGAGAAGGTTTGATGTCCACCCGGCAGAGACTGCTACTAGAGGTCCTGTGTGAGTTAAATTAGAAAAAATCATACTAAAATGAAAATGGCTTCATTAACATGCTGGGGCGATGAGTGAGCATTTTGCTTCACAGATTTCTGTGTTTGATATATTCCATTAAAAAGGTCAGCCTTAAAATATTATTTTAAAATTCTACGGTATCATTAAAAGACAGCCAGCATTTTTAGACCTCCATACGGAAGAAGAGCAAGGTTCCAGATGGGAGAAGATAGGCAGAGAAAGGGGTTCTCTCCTCCTCCTCTGTGATGTCCAGGAGTCAACAGGGAGGCCAGGCCCCTGGGCTTCCGCCCACTGCATCAAATGCTAGGCTCCTCAAAGGCACTCTGAGGCCAGGTGGAGCTGACGCACAGCACTAACTATCACAGCGTAAGCTGAGGAGATGCACAACATCCCCAACTCACTACCTTGGAGGAACACTGAATCTCACACTCTACCCAGGCAGGTACAAGGAGGAAGGTACTAGAGGTCCTGTGTGAGTTAAATTAGGAAAAAAAAAAAGTTAACCAACTCCAGAGCTGCTGTAAACAAAAATTGCTTCTATTATAATCATGCATGGCACCACATATCCCTGTGAAAATCAGTCATACTGGGGCATTCCCACCTTGTGAAAGCCATTGTCATGGGACGATCTTCATGTTGACAACACCAGACGTGATTTTTAAGTGATCAGAGAGACTACGGAGATGCCCATGACGCCGCAGTTTCTGTAAGGCTTCCCGCTGGAAGACGGGCCTGTGCGGCTGTCTGTCTTGTGAATATTGCAACACAGGTCTCTTAAGAGACCGGTGGCGGGGCTGGGGATGTGGCTCAGGCGGTAGCGCGCTCGCCTGGCATGTGTGCGGCCCAGGTTCGATCCTCAGCCCCACACACAAAACAAAGATGTTGTGTCTGCCGATAACTAAAAAAAATAAAATATTAAAAAAAAAAAGAGACCCGTGGCTTCCGTTGGCTGGCTTCGGGAATTCTTTGTCTCAACACACAGCTGCCCCTGTGAAGAATGCAGAGAGGGGGCCCAGGTGCAGAGGCAGTGAAGCCCCTGGGAGGCCATCCACCCAGCTCCCCAGGAGCCACCACCCACTTCCCGTTCTGGGAGGGAGTATCTCCAGTCCCAGAGAGCCACAGAGCAGATGCTGCTGGCACCAGGTATGGCTGTCCCTGCCAGCCCAGGCTGCAGCTCATGAGAAACTCAAATGATTGCTGCTGTCCTGAGCCGCCACGTTCAGGTGGTTTGTTAAGTGACAGCCAACAGAAACAAGGACTCAAGAGACAAGGACGCTCGTTTCAAATCTGCCCATAATTCATGGAGGGATCTTGCAAAATGTTTTCTCTGCCTGAATTTTGCACTGACCTCAGGCCCCCACGGCCTGTTGATCAGACAAATAAACCACTGCCAGACACGCTCCTTTCAGACACACACCTGCACTCAGCCATGCTCCAGCCTGGAGTGCTTTCCTCTTCTCCGCAGAAAGAAGGGAGGTACAGGCAGAGATGAAGAAACAGGGACAGATTTCTTATCCAGGAAGCGCAGAGCTTTGCATAGTAATAGACATCTTGCTTCCTGTTTCAAATGCCCTCTGGGGGACTCGGAGATAGTGCATGTGCGCAGTCAACTCAATTGTTCTTGGACTCATTCTGTTGTGCACTTGTGACAGATTGGCATCCGGCGGCACCTTCCTGTGGGATCCTCCTCCTTCCTGGGGAGGTCCATGTGTGCAGAGTCTGTCTAGCACACCCACAGGCACTGGGCCATCTGGGGAAGCCTGAAGCCCTTTCCCCAAGGCGTGGTCCCTCCTCAGCAGTCACTGAGCTTGTCCTAAGGGACCCTGCACACCCGTGCACCAGGGCAGCTGCAGGGGCAAATCACTGGCAGAGTCATGGGGTGCTGAGGGGAGAGGAGCCCCTGTTGTACCCAGTGAAAGGCAGGGGTGGCGCAGAACTGTGGATTAGAGTACTTTCTCTGCCTCCCTGGATAACCGATTTTATTTGTTTACTGTGAATTGAGACATTCTCACATCTTTCTCCCAGGGACTCTTTCTCTGGTCACTGACCTGCAAAGATTCTGCCTTGCGAGGCATTTGGGATTCTGCACAATTGGGGTCGCACTCCTAAATGCTCAGGGTGCCCTTCATAGGTACACATACTCATATGAACTGTGCCCTTTCAAACTCGTGTTAATCTTTAACTCCAGTGATTCAGAAGTCTGATTCCAAGGAAAGTTATTCTGTTAATGCTTCAAAGGTAAAATCCATGGTCATATTCTCCTCTCAGTATCGTGGCATCGAGAGCTTTTTTCATTGCAAAAAGTGAGAACAGATTGCAGTATCATGACAGTGCCTGTTCCTCTGGCCCCACAAGGAGGCTCACCAACCTCTCCCAGCATCTGCTGACACCCTCCAAAGCACTGGTGTTAGAGAATCACCTGATGAATCAAAGCCCCATTCTATGAGCAGGAAACTGCCCAAGTGGGAGAAGGATGGAGATCCTTTAGCTTAGTGTCCCCATCACTCTTTGCAGCTGCTGAATAGCCCCTGGACCCCCCTTGCCTTTCCAATCTGCTCTGCACCAGGGCAAGTTCAGTCTTGCTGAAGCAGCATTAAGTTGTCTACAAACCACCCGAACTCTCACAACCCCTGAAATGGCACCAATCCTGCCACTATCCTGTTCAATATGTCCCTTTGTCCCTGCTGCCTCCATGACACAGGCTGGCACTTTGGCCCCCAGAGCGGAGCGCTGTCCATCTGTCCATCTCCAGCATTAATTCCCGGCTGTCGGCCGCACCTGCACTTGCTGGCGCCTGGCAGTCATTTATGATTCCTGCCCACATTCCCCTGCCCTCTCACCTCTGTCCCCAGGCTCCCTCTGCTCCTGCCCCTCTCTGCCTGGATGGCATCCTCTCCATCCCTGTGTCCAGAATGATTAAGTTGAGAGCAGTTGCCAGTTTCTCCAGGATGCCATCCCTGAGCCTCCCCAAATACAGGTAGTGAGTGGCCCTGAATTTACCAGAGCAGCTTTCAGGCTACTTCTCCTGCACAAGGCGGGACTTCCTGGCATTGGAAGTTTGGGGACCACACCTTGTCCCTTCCTCCAGCCTGGAGGCTCCTGCAGAGCACATCACACATCATACTGAAGGCCAAAACAAAGCATTTTTTCCTTCTCACCCAACCTGCATGCGCAAGTTGGAGGACAAGAATTAGTAGAGTGAAGCTTCTACTAACAGCAGTCAGACCTATGGAGATTTAAGTTTCATAGAATCTTCTCGAAATCCTAAGAGGAAAAAATACCTGGGTGTGGGATTTCTGGGTCCTTTGGTGTTATGGGTTGAACTGCAACATCTAAAGAATATTCAAGTCCTAATCTCCCAGGACTGTGAACTTGACCTTATTTACAAAAAGAGTTAAATTGGGACAAACCCATCAGGATGGGCCCAACTCGGTCAATGGTTGATGGTCCTCATATCAAGGGAGACTTGGACATGGAGACAGGAGCATATGGAGATGAAGGCAGAGCGGGGAAAGCCAACAGCACTCCTAATGCAATTAATAATCCACCCAGATGCAGGAAGACCTAGTACTGATCCTTCCCGACATCTAGGAGGAACCAACCAGACCGGCTGCTCAACCTCACATTGTGAGGTCCCAGTGCCCGAGGTGATAAATTTCTGTACTGTCACCTTATTTGTGGCACTTTGTTCTGGGTTGTAGAATCTCCCTGTGTTCTATTTTCCTTTCCCCAGTGAGCACTGATTGGGATCATCTTCCCTCTGCTCAGTGACCATCGGAACATCTTCTCTGAAGAGTGTCTGCTCATTTTCTCCATTTTATCTACATGGCTTTTATCTCCTCCTTTTTCAGGTTGTTATATACTCTGGAAGTAAGCTCTTAACCATGCATGTGCTGTGCAAATGTCAACACTCATTCCATGGAGAGCTGTTCTCCTTATAAAATCATCCACCTCTTTGAACAACAATGGCAAAGAAATGTTTTCGTTTTTTATGAGTTTAAGTTGATCAATATTTCCCTTATTTGCTCATTCTTTTCATATAAAAGAAATATTTGCCTAACGCAAAGTCTTAAAGATTTACTGTTTTCTTCTAAAGGTTTTCAAGTTTCACCTTTTACATTCTATGTAATATTATATATGTCCTATTTTCTGGTTTCGTTGTTTCTTAAAAGAAACAAGTTGCCTTCTTTATCCTTCTCTATGTAACACATCCTTGTACTCTTGGAGCTTTCAAAATACTCTGTTTATAACTGACTGAAACCAATTGGACTAAGCTGTGTTTTTCTGTTTTCCTTCTATTCAGGTTTGTTGAGCTTCTTGTGTTTGTGAGGAGTTCAGAATTCTTATCAAATCTGGAAAAGTTTGGTTCATTGTTTGTTTCTTCAAATGTGTTTCCTTTTGCGAACCCCACCCAGCCCTGTTCTTTCCCAGTCTCTGTCCATGTGTGTTGCAGCTTGGTGGCTCCCCTTGCTGTGCCCTCAGGTCACCACGCTCTTCTTACACAGTGTCTCAGCTGCCATTAATCCCTTCCAATGCATCATTTTAAACCTCAGGAAATCTCCCAGTTTTCATCTCAAGAAGTTCAATTTGGTGCTCTACATCTCCTGTGTTGTCATCATCTCCTCCTCCTCCTCCTCCTCCTCCTCCTCCTCCTCCTCCTCCTCCTCTTCTTTTTCTTCTTTTAACATTTCATCAAAGAATTTTAACTTATTCTTTAAATCAAATTCTGTAACTGAAAATTTAGTGCAGTCAAAGTGGTCTACAAATGCTTTTAAAACCATCATTTGAATATGGTCTTATGAGTTTCTGACACCTTGGCAACACCAAGAGACAGTCAATCAAAGACACAAATACCTCAAAAAGTGTATTCTAAAATCAAAAAATAAAGTTGGAGACATTTTGATATAACCTGTCTCTTCCATTGGCCAGGGGAGATCCAAAATATTCAAAGAGGCAGGCTGATGGGCAAAGGGATGTGGAAATTCCTAAGGCCAGAAGCCAACCAGGCAGAACTGAACTGTGAATGAGATACAGTTTCCTTCCTGATCCTCCTTCTTCTAATCCTCCTTTTTTAAAATTTTTTAAAATTTGTTTTAATTAGTTATACATGACAGTAGAATGCACTTATGCACTTTGATACATCATACATAGATGGGATATAACTTCTCATTTTTCTGAGGGTGCTTGCTGCAGAATCACATTGGCCATGCAGACACATACAGTAATAATGTCTGTTCCATTCTACTATCTTTCCTATCCCCACATCCCCTCCCCTCCCTTCACTTCCCTCTACCTAATCTAGGGTAACTCTGTTCTTATCTAGTGCCCCCCACCTTATTGTGAATTAGCATCCACATATTAGAGAAAACATTTGGACTTTGGTTTTGTGGGATTGGCTTATTTCACTTAGCATGATATCCTCCAACTCCAACCATTTACTGGCAAATGCCATAATTTCACTCTTCTTTAAAGCTGAGTAATATTCCATTGAGTATATATACCACATTTTCTTTATCCATTCATCTATTGAAGGACACCTAGGTTGGTTCCATAATTTAGCTATTGTGAATTGAGCTGCTATATAAATATTGAAGTGGCTGCATTACTGTAGTATGCTTATTTTAAGTCCTTTGGGTATAAACCAAGGAGTGGGATAGCTGGGTCAAATTTCCAGTTTTCTGAGGAATCTTCATACTGCTTTCATACTGGTTGCACCAATTTGCACTCCTACCAGCAATGTATGAGTGTAATGTTTTTACCACATCCTCGTCAACATTTATTGTTGCCTGTATTCTTCATGATTGCCATTCTAACAGGAGTGAGATGAAATCTTAGAGTAGTTTTGAGTTGCATTTTTCTAATTCCTAGAGATGTTGTACACTCTTTCATGTATTTGTTGATCAATTGTATTTCTTCTTCTGTGAAGTGTCTGTTCAGTTCCTTAGCCCATTTATTAATTGGGTTATTTGGTTGTTTTTTTTTTTTTTTGGTGCAAGTTTTTTGAGTTCTTTATATATCCTAGAGATTAATGCTTTATAGGAGGTTCATGTGGTAAAGATTTTCTCCCAGTCTGTAGGCTCTCTCCTCACATAATTGATTGTTTCCTTTGCTGAGAAGAAGCTTTTTAATTTGAATCTATCCCATTTATTGATTCTTGATTTTACTTCTTGCATTTTAGGAGTTTTGTTAAGGAAGTCAGTTCCTAGGCCAATGTGGTGAAGATTTGAGCCTATTTTTTCTTCTGTTAAGCACAGGGTCTCTGTTCTAGTGCCTAAGTCTTTGATCCATTTTGAGTTGATTTTTGTGCAAGGTGAGAGATAGAGGTTTAATTTAATTATATTATTTGGGGATTTCCAGTTTTGCCAGCACCATTTGTCAAATAGGCTGTCTTATCTCCAGTGAATGCTTTTGGTACCATTGTTTAGTATGAACACAACCGTATTTATGTGGGTTTGTCTCTGTGTCCTCTATTCTGTACTGTTAGTCTACAAGTCAATTTTGGTGTCAATACCATCCCGTTTGTTGTTATTATAGCTCTGTAGCATAGTTTAAGTTCTGGTATTGTGATGCCTCCTGCTTCACTTTTCTTGCTAAGGATTGATTTAGCTATTCTGGGTCTCTTATTTTTCCAAATAAATTTTCTGATTGCTTTTTATATTTCTATGAAGACTGTCATTGGGATTTTAATAGGAATTGCATTAAATCTGTATGATGCTTTTGGTAATGTGGCCATTTTGACAATATTAATTCTGCCCATGCAGGAGCATGGGATATTTTTTTCCATCTTCTGAGGTTTTCTTCAATTTCTTTCTTTAGTTTTCTGTAGTTTTCATTGCAGAGGTCTTTCACCTGTTTTGTTAGACTGATTCCCAGGTATTTTTTTTTTTGAGGCTAATTTTTCTTTCAGTGGATTCATCACTGATGTGTAGGAATGTGTTTGATTTATGGGTGTTGATTTTATATCCTGCTACTTTGCTGAATTCATTTATTAGTTGTAGAAGTTTTCTGGTGGAAGTTTTTGGGTCTTCTAGATATAGAATCATGTCATCAGCAAATAGTGATAGTTTGAGTTCTTCTTTACCTATTTGTATCCCTTTAATTTCTTTCTTCTGTCTAATTGCTCTGGCCAGAGTTTCAAGGATGATGTTGAATAGAAGTGGTGAAAGAGGACATCCTTGTCTTGTTCCAGTTTTTAGCAGGAATGCTTTCAATTTTTCTCATTAAGAATGATGCTGGCCTTGGGTTTAGAATGTATAGCCTTTCCAATGTTGAAATATATTCCTACTATCTCTAGTTTTTCTAGTGTTTTGAACATGAAGATGTACTGTATTTTGTCAAATGCTTTTTCTGCATCTATTGAGATGATCATATGATTCTTGTTTTTAAGTCTATAAATATGATGAATTACATTTATTGATTTCTGTATGTTGAACCAACCCTGCATCCCTGGGATGAATCCCACTTGATCGTGGTGCACTATCTTTTTCATATGTTTTTGTATATGATTTGCCAGAATTTTACTGAGAATTTTTCATGTATGTTCATCAGGAATATTGGTCTGAAATTTTCTTTCCTTGATGTGTCTTTGTCTGGTTTTGGTATATCTACCCAAACTGAATGAGGAGTTCATATGTGATTTAAGCAGATCAATTTCAAGTAATGAAATAGAAAATTCCATTAAAGCCTACCAACCAAGAAAAGCCCAAAACCAGTTGAATTCTCAGCTGAGTTCTACAAGACCTTCAAAGAAGAATTAACACCAATACTCCTCAAGGTATTCCATGAAATAGAAAAGGAGGGAACCCTTCCAAACTCATTCTACGAGGCTAATATCACCCTGATACCATATTTCTTCTTAACATGCTAAACCCTCTACCTGCTGCAGTACCACACAGCCTGATGCTGAAGTCTCAAACCCACCCATTCTAGGGACACAGTCACAGGAGTCACACATACAGTATTTATAAGCACTTTACTTCCCTACTGTTCTGTTTTTACTAAGCAGAAGGAGCTCCGTGGTCAAACTGTGACCTGAATCTGTAGTCTGGATTGGAAGCTCGGGTGGAGGCTTTAGGAAGCATTGTTAGCTTGGTGAAAGTGAAGTATTTTCAAGTTCAAAATTTCATACATTCAAATCTCTAGTCTCTAAAAATAATAAGCTCACAGATGTTGACAAAGGATCGTGATTCTCCAAGCTCTTACTTGTGTATTTTCTAGTCCCATCATAGAGATTGTTGCATTTTATGAACATAGATCAGAGCTCAGGTAGGAATGGTAGCAATGCCAGTCCAGGGCCTGGATAACCAGGAGGTAAGCACTAGCACCTCGGGTCTCCATGTTCTAGCTCATGCTGCTTCACGCCCCATTGACAGCAGACACCTGCACACATCAGAAATGCCTCTGAAGCTCTGTTGAACTTCCTGGCCAGGCGTGAGCATCTCTATGAGTGAGACTTGGAAACATCCATTTTCCAAAACTTCTCATGTGCAGCAGAACTGATGTTGCACTTGGATTCTTACAGTAAGTCTCTGGTCTTTCCACGGGAGAGCATTTCTATTCAATTCAAATTGCACACTGCACCGTAACCAGCGTGGTCATGAAGCCATATCTAGAACAGTGTTTCTTCTCTTCCATTCTCTGTTCTGCTTGTCTACTTTCCATAGATCAACCTAGTTGTATATGCCAAGCCTGGAGGCAGAGCACAGTGAAGTCTCAAGAAGTGCCCAGCACAGATCCGTTTTTGGTGTGACGCACTAATGTCACTATGCAAGGGTGCGCTGCAGGAGACTTCTGAGCTTCAGATCAAGTCAAGAATTTTCAGAGGGCCAGCTGAATGGTCCATGAGGTGGCTGCTATTGTTGGACACTGTGCAAGAAGAAATGCTCCCTAGTCACGTTCTTGGTGACATGGCAAGGAAGTGATTCAAAGCCAGTGTCACCAATTCATAGCAATTGAGTACGTAAGATAGTCAAAGTTGAGGACAGTATGAAATACGTTCAGCTTTTTGAGTTTTAAAGAACATTAAAAAAAAACAGGGAATTCACCATAAAATCCTCAAAACAACTAAAAGTCCATATATCTAAGAAGATCCAGAGGGAATGTGCTTCAACACGTAGATGAGAGTGATTTGCAACAAGCACATGGATTGTTTGCAAGCAAATAAGTGCTACCCACAGTGTTTAAACTCTGTTAAATAGCTTTAAAAGTTCCCCTGAAATTCTGTTTATTAACTTAAAAGCAGAATTTCAAACCAGTTCTGCAGACCATATTATAAATTCCAAGTTAGTTGAGTCCAATTCATTGAGGTTTATTTCTCCAGCAAAATCTTTTTATAAATATTTACGTTTGCAAAGGTTCTGAGACTGTCACTGCGCTGGCAGACCCTTGAGCACAATGAGGCAGAGTGTGCACCCTCCAGTATTTATTTTAGGGGCCAGTAATTGCCCTTACGTCTAAGCTCACTGAGTCTTTAAATGTATATTATCCATGAAGTAAACACCATTCTGCTCTGTGGGCACACCTTTGCAAGAGCGTCCAACACTGTTGCTCATCTATAAAAAGCTAACTTTGAGGCTTACACTATACGACCAATCTAGTCATTTTCCAAACAAAGAGTAGGACTTGGCAATCACACAATTTATTTGACAATGTCCCAACAGTCCAACTGCAACATTCTGCAGCAGACATTTGTTTTGCTGGCAAGAACTCTCAGGCAGAAGCTCATATTTTGAGAACTGCAGGGAGGTAAATATTTGATTTCAGAAAGTTAAGTTGGTCCAAGGATTTTCAAATGTCTCCTCAGGTCAGCTAATATTTATTCTGGTCACTTAAAAAAAGAAAAAAAACAAAAACTCATGAGTCTTTTAAAAATGTGTCTCTAATTTAAATGTAGTTTTAGAAAACTGTGAATAGGTTTTACAAGGTTTTAACACATTTTATATTTTGAATGTGTGTGTGCATGCACAAATATGCAAACACACACACGGGGGAGGGGGGAGAGAGAGAGGAGAGAGAGAGAGAAGAGAGAGAGAAAGAGGAGAGAGAGGAGAGAGGAGAGAGAGAAGAGAGAGAGGAGAGAGAGAGAAGAGAGAAAGAAAGAGGAGAGAGAGGAGAGAGAGAGATGGAGGGAGGGAGAGAGAGAGAGGAGAGAGAGAGAGAGAGGAGAGGAGAAAGAGGAGAGAGAGAGATGGAGGGAGGGAGAGAGAGAGAGGAGAGAGGAGAGAGAGGAGAGAGAGAGAAGAGAGAAAGAAAGAGGAGAGAGAGGAGAGAGGAGAGAGAGAGGAGAGAGAGAGAGAGGAGAGAGGAGAGAGAGAGAGGAGAGAGAGCGAGATGGAGGGAGAGATGGAGGGAGAGAGAGAGAGAGAGAGAGAGAGAGAGAGAGAGAGAGAGAGAGAAGAGGAGAAGAGAGGCTTAGAGAACAGGAAACAGCATCCACATTTCCAGACCCCTGCAAGGCTTTCCACATCAGCCCTGGCTGGGCCCCATGTTCCTCTTCCCTTTTCTCCTCTCTGCGTGTCTGACACCCCTCTTCCTGGGAGTTTGGGGAAGAATTTCTGACCCTTTTCTCTTTGCAATGACTTCCAACACTTCTCCAGCAGGAGGTGTCCCCCCTCTGGGAGCCCTGCCTTCTTTGGCCTCTTTGGTGAATCCCAAAGTCACGTGGTGCCTTCCGCTGCTGTACCCATGCTATGCTTTACTTTCCTGCAATCAGGAGCAGGTTTGCCTGCAGTCAGCTGCCAGTTATTGCATTGCCTGGGTGCAGGAAAACCAGTAAAAGCCCAAGACCCCACGTGGCAAGCAGACACGAGACGGGGAATGGCCGTGACATGATGGCCATCGGAACTTGCTGTTGGAGCTCTGGCAAGATATGGAGTCTCATACTTGGAATTAATCTGCAGGCGTGTGGCACCGTAGGGCAGCTCTCTGAAGCAAGAAGCTTCATTAGGCAAAGCCCAGTCCCCCGCAACAGCCAGTGCCCCTCCACATCTCCAGCTGCATTGGAGGCCAAAACTTTCAGGGCAGGATCCGAAGTGAGTGATTTTATGCAGCTCCCTATTTATGAGGAGTCCTGGGAGTTCTGTGACATGCACTTGTCGGTTCGAATGACCCGTTTCCTAGCAGGGTTTTCATCCTGGAGATTTTCAGTGGCTGTCAGCTAGCTGTCTTGAGGATCCATCTCTTCCCATCTGGGTCTCGGCTCTTTGACAATAGACTGATTGCTCCTAAAGTGACTTTACTTTCACTGACTCTCAAAGACCAGAAAGCATGGGGGGCGGGGGGGAGATCTGAGGACTAATTAGAAAAGTGTCACAACCCTTCCACAACCCTTCCTTCTGGTTCCAGCTGCTCCCAGACACACCTATGCTCTGGTCGGGCCTCCCGGCCCATTCCCCCAGGTGAGCACATCTGCAGTGCTCACCTACCCCAGCAAGCCCACAGAAGGTCTTCTGATGCAGAGGAGAAAGCTGCCACACCAGCCCTGGGAACCCTTCCCACCCACTCTCAGGGGCTTCGGGCTGGGCAGTGCATCTGGAATTCCATGGGATGGCCAACCTGGTTCCTCCTTTCTTTCCCATGGGGCTGTCAGCAGCAGGTCAGGATAACCTGCCCGATGATGCTACCGTGTACTGAGCGCCTCCTCTACGCAGCCTGGGGCCAAGCCCTCAGTTCCAATTAAATCTTCATAACAGCGACCTCACGAAGAAAACTGAGGGTCACGGGACTTGAATGTCTTGCCTGGAGGCATTCACCCATTAAAGTCACATTCCTGATCCAGGCTGGGGCCTGCCTGCCTGCCCCAGAGGTCGGGGTTCCTCAGCCTGGCTCTGTCCTGTAGCAAGATTTTTATGCACGATGCGTTTTCTTCCTTGTACTTGTGTACTTATTATCATAGAATTGTTTTAAGAAAATGGAACCTGCTCTCTAAAGTACAAGTATTTTTTTTTTTTTATTAAAGCCATTTGACAGAGTATCCTTAGTATCTCAGCATCTTAGTTTTTATGTAGCTTTACACTGAAATAAAACTACACGTTGAAAATGTATTTTGCCAATTTTACACAAGGAACTTGTATTATTTTTAAAGTCAGAGAAAACAAAACATTGTTTCTAAATATCATGTCTGGACTCAATGTACATGTCAAAGCTACCAGGGACATTCTGGGTACTAGGCTGATCACTGTATCCACTGAATTTATTAATTTTAAACTGCAACTCTGAGGCTGATGGCATTTGCCTGCTGTTTTAAATGAGGAGAGAGGCTGTGCCTGGCCAAGTCAAGTCACCCACAAACGCCCTGTGTGCTGGAGCTGGAACTCACGCCAGCCCTGCCTCCAAGTCCTGCCCACCCACGGGATTCCTGCTCCTCACCTGCATGTGCCTGAGAGGTTCTGGTTAGACACACAGATGGCAACTCAGCAGAGCCAGCTGAGACCTGAGATCCAGAGTCTGCGGAGCTCCCAGCAGCAGATGGAGCCAACTTCAAACCACACTCAGGTAGCAAGGTCACTCAGGTAGCGCATTGGTAAACCAGACTTCTCAGAAGTGTAAGTCTTCCTCAATTCTGATTGAGGAAGTATTTTCTGAACTCCTAGGATACTGTCTAGAGCTTTAGGGAGCAATTGTATACCCATGTGCTCAAGTAGGCAACTGTGGCCCTTTCAGTGAAAATCCATGTTCTAAGTTCCAACAAGAAGAAGGTGATAAAATGGTCAATCAAACCCACTCTTGAATTCCCTAGGTTCACGCCATGCACCTCAAATTTCCCCATAGAATCACTACGCAATTCACTGAAGTAACAAGAATAAAGCACCCGGGAACCTCGGGATTCTGTGCCAGGAGCTGAGAGTGCCAGCCATTCTGTGGCCAGTGTGGGATCCCATCCGGAAACAAGGGGCCCCGCCAAGGGCGCCACAGACTGAGAGTAGCCCAGAGGGAGGGGTCCCACCCGTGTAAGGCTCAGCACCTCCTGGAACACCCCTCCCTGGGAGTCAGTGTGCTGGGACTGCCCAGAGGCCAGGGCAGACTCGGGTTCCCCTGAGGAAGCACCGTCCACTTGGGAGCCAACAGTACATCCGTCAAGGGCCGAGGGCATGTCTGAGCTTCTGGAAGGAAAGGACAGGAGCTCGTGTCTTTCACTTCACCTGCCTAAAAGGCTGGACACACACCCCAGCCCAGAGGCCACTGGGGCACGCGTGCATGATGACGAGGGCCTCAGGGCACACGTGTCCAACCACACAGGACACCAGGGCACACCCGTAAGTGGACACAGTCTGGCTCACTAAGATTCTTGAACGTGTAGTGCAGGCCTTGAAGTGTGTGGTGTGTATGGGAGACCCTCCTGAGAGGAGAGACCCCACCTGAGAGGGGGACCCCCTGAGAGACCCCACCTGAGAGGGGGACCCCCAGCGGAGAGATGTGGGGCTCCTTCTCCATGCCCAAGGGCCGATTTGGGGTCCACCTTATGTACCTTCCAAATAATATAAGGAAGAAGCGTTGCCATTGTCCTGATTAATTGGATTATGAAAATAATGAGCACCCACTGGAGTACAGTCCTCAGTACAAAGAGCCCAAGAACCAGCCGCGGAAACAACGTCCTCAGTGGGAAGCTGATGCACGGTGTTGGCGTGTTTGTATTTCGGGTTGGGTTTGTGGTCATGTACTTTTGTGTTTTGTTTCTGTTTTGTTTCACAGTGCTGTTCAATACTAATGAACATGAAATGCAGAAGTAATCACATTTCCTTCCAGTTCTTTGTGCTTTTCTTATTGAAAAAAAAACCTATAGATTTGGCAATCATTTTAAACTAGCTAATATTTGCAATATTCCTAAAGGTACAGATATTCTTTCAATACTCAAATACAGTCAATGCAAACATGACTACAATGAAGGGCCTTGGGCATGCCAGGTTAGCACTCGACCACTGAATTCACCTTCGGGCCCATTATGTTTGTGTGTGTGTGTGTGTATTGTTTTTTTCTTTTTTCTTTCTTCTTTCTTTCTTTTTCTTTTTTTTTTTTTTGGTACTGGGAATTGAACTCAGGACACTCAGCCCCTGAGCCACATCCCCAGCCCTATTTTGTATTTTATTTAGATATAGAGTCTTACTGAGTTGCTTAGCACCTGGCCATTGCTGAGGCTGGCTTTGAACTTGCAATCCTCCTGTCTCAGCCTCCCAAACCACTGGGATTACATAGCACCTGGTGTTGGTGATTTTAAGGAAGATTTTTATAGCTTAGGAGCAATGTGCTCCTTGTCATTGAGAATCCTCAGAGTTTTCATGTTAGGAGCAGAAAAGGGCATTGGATTGAGTATTAGGAAAAAAATAAATAAAAACAAAATTTCTTTTGGCTCTGCAGTTCTTAAGACACACTTTTTATTAGAGCCAACAACAAAGGTGAATCAGCAGATCTTGAAGATAAACAAATATACCTCCGCCCCCTCACACCATCCATGTCCACAGGTATTTAAAATGGAATGGAGAGATTTCTAAAGGTCTCTTGGAGAAGATGTGTTTCAGGCAAAAATTCTGAGGATGGAAAATACTAAAAAGAAAAAAAGAGAAAGATTTTTATAATAATTCTTAATAACTAAAGGCCATAATTGGGAAATGCACTTGTAGATAATCCCCCCTTGTCATAACAGATTCTAAATGGAAATGGAAATTGAAGCTATTTGGAATGGTGTTTTAAAGTGGACTAATTTGTCTCAGGATTATCACAGTTACTGAGGCAGGAGTTAATAATCTTTAATTCTGGCATATTTCATCATACTCTGCTGAATCTTACTTGTAACTGAAAAAAGAAGAAAAGAAATCTAGTTTCCAATATTCCAAAATACTGTGGGAAAAGTAATCCTTTATGATTAATAGCAAGTCCTTATGGAGACTTTGGCATTGATTTTTGTAAATTTTGAGTATTTCTGATGTACCTTTAGTATGTGTTACTTTAGAAATGATTGTCAAAGTCTGCATCCTTTTCAATCAAGAAAAGAACTGGAAATAAATGTGATTACCATGCATTTCATGTTTGTTAGTATTAATCAGCCATCATAAGGACATGCACTAAATAGTCTCCTTCCCAATGACAGTGACATCAACAGCTGGAACAGTGTCCAAAGGTTTACACGCAATCTAAGCTCTTTGGTAGCCAAGGGCTTTCTTTTCCATGAAGACAAAATAAGTGACTATATTTAAGTCCACATGGTAGAATACCTTTCCCATGCACATCTATGTAATTCTCTTACATTTCTATGCTCTGCTCCACCAAACACTAAATTTACTACTGTGAGGTCTAGTGAGATGCAGACACTGGGGCCTATCATTTTGATAGCTTCTGAGAATTGGGCATTCAAAAATAAATTATAGGTTAAACATAATTTTTGCCTTGGTTTATAGAATCATGAGAAAAAGGAAAAAGCAAGGGTTTTTGTTTGCTTTAGAAATTACAATTCTTTTCACGCTGGGTGAGACATTTTGGAATTTGTTGTACATATTTTTAGGAAGATATGTTATTCTTTTAAAAATTATTATATGGTGCATTTTGACCATGTCACAGCTGACTCCCCTTGACAGTGCTTCTCAATGTTCTATTAATAAGGAAAACCTTGATGGCACGCATTTTGAGCGTGTAGCTTAATGTATTGTGCGTATGCTTTTAAAGATCTCTAAGCATGTGGATAAGGTTTGGCACTCACAGTCATAAAGGCAGCTACTGCAATTTCGCTGACTTGAAGCACGCAACTTAGACTGCAGTAGTATTAGTTTACAAATTGTGGCTTGGATGACCTGGCTGGCCTGGCTCACCTCTTACCTCCCCGTCGTCTGCATCTGCACATTCTCTGCCTGCCTCTGCACCTGCCAGACTTTCCTCCTCTCTCCCTAGACCTCCTCTCTTACACCTTCATTCAGAGTCCATGTCTCCAGGAAGAGGAGCAATCCCTTTCCTCGTGGCCCCGTCTCCTGGCTGGCAGGGTGCTGCATCAGCCTGGCTCTCCTGGTGGGGGGCACCCTGCGGTTGCCCACCTTCTGGCTTCTTCCCTGCCAGGCTGTGAGTTACTGGAGGAGGGACAAGACTAAATCACCACTCCAGGGACTGTGAGATGCCCAGGTGTTGGACTTGCTTTAAAATGAGGAGAAACAGAAACCTCTGGCCACGTTTCCTCATTTGCAATATCATCAGTTTGACTTAGGTGACATTGGTCTAGTGTGCCTATACAAAGCTTCCTTTAATCACACGCAGTCTCAGTGTCTTCACAAACTTTCTGATATAAAATGAAAACATTTCTTTTAATGTCATATCATTCATAAATCACAATTCTTTAAACCCTGAAGTAATCATGAATTTTATTAAAGCACAAGATATTTAGTCTTGACTTCTATACACAGGGCATATTTTTTTTGTCTAAAAAACTCCAAAGGTCTAGATAGACGTTGACAGTGATAAAGAGAGACGTGATCTCCACCCATTGGCTGACTGGGTCTCCACGTGCCAGGAAATAAGTGACGTGCTCTTTGGGGCCTGAGGGACTCTTGCAGAAGAGGAAACTGGACAGCCTCCCCAGGGCCCCACCACGTCTTCCCTCGTTCCTTCCCCAGGCTCTGCAGTCGTTCCTGCACGGCCACACGGCCATGTCCCCGGCTCCTTGTCCCATGTCCACTTGCTCTTTATCTGGGTCAGTGAGGTTTGGTAGGTAGATGCGAGGGACGATTTTGACTATTCAAGCATATTTTCAGAATTGGCATCTATCCTTCCTGCTAGCAAGTCACCCTCTGTAAAGGACACACACAGAATGAAGTAAGTTGGTGTGTTTGTGTGTGTGAGACCGAGAGGGAGAAGAATTTGAAAACAGGATGGAACTTCAATAAGCAAACCTGGATCTCTTGCTATGTCATCAGGGTGCATTTTCTACAAATGCTAAAGCTACTTTTTCCTTTCAGGTTTTTCCTTGTTCTTAGAAAGAAAAGAACCACATGGTCGCTCAACAGCTTCGGGCAGAAAATGAGCCAATTGCAAAGAGGTTTGCAGATCCAGAAACTGTAGGACAAATGAAGCCAGCCACAGGTGCCAGATGCTGGCGAGGGCTGGCTGGCTGGCTGGCTGGCAGGTGCGATCTGGGAAGGCGCGCTTCCAAGTGCTGCAGGCAGCGCCCCTTCAGTGAGATGCCACAGCCGAGCTCACAGGCGGGGCAGTGCTCTGGGTGCTTTGTAAGACAATCTGGCTCAGAAATGTGTGTTCTCTTGTATTTTGGTGGAAGCACCTTCCTTAAAGAAAAGTCGATTTTGTTGAGTGTGTTAGTGAGGTTTTTTTATTTGTTTGTTTGTTTGGTTTTTGGCTCTGGGTCCAAAATACCTGACAAAAGCAATTTAGAGGAGGAAAGATTTATTTTGGCTCTTGATGTCATAGGATCCAGTCCATGGCTGGCTGCTCCACTGCTCTGGGACTGAGGAGAGGCAGAACATGGTAGCAGAAGGCATGGTGGAGGAAAGCTGCTCAGGTTGTGGCAGCCAGGAAGCCGAGAGAAAGACACACACACACACACACACACACACAGAGAAGGAGAGAGAGGAATCAAAAAGGACAGGACCAACCCTGCTATTCCCTGCCCCCTGTGACCTATTTTTCTGAGTACTTCCACCTCTTAGTAGTCTATTCAGCCACGAATGGATTAATCCTTTAAATGAATTAATCCACTGATGAGGTCAGAGCCTTCATGATCCAGTCATTGCCTAAAAGCTTCATCTCTGGGCACAGGAGACTTTGGGGGAGACTTCGGATGCAAACTATAGCATGACTATATCACTTACGTACACTGAGTCTACAGCTTGCTGAGTTTTGATGGAGGGCATGCCTATGTATTAAAGACCACCTCAAAGGAGTATAGATCAGACCATTAGCACCACCCTGGAACCCCCCTTTTGCCTCTTTGCAGTCAACCCAGCCCTGCCCCAGACACCCCATGACCTTTCTTCTATCACTGTTACTATGAACAATAGATGGGTTTCGCCTCTTGCAGAACTTCATGGTGATGGAATGGTAATATATACCTGGTTTTGTGTCTGGCTTCTTGCACTCAATATGATGCTTTAGAGATTCATTAGACTGTATGCAGCACAAGGTAGGTGTTTCTATTGTATTGCTGAGGTGTGTGACAACTGCAGTACAGGTCTATTCACCTGTAGGCGGATCGGTTTATTCCAAATTCTTTATTCTGAAGAAGAACGTTAGTATGAACATTTATATGCTCATCCTTTTGTGAACATAGACTTTCATTTGCCTTCAGTTCTTAGTAATAGAATTATCGGGCCAGATGGGTAATTGCAGTAGTCACAATTCTTGACTGACCATCGATCCCTGGCCTCCCTGTGCACTTGCTCTATGTGAGGAGTGGCAGGATCTTTGGATGACAGCTCTCACTCCTGTGTTAGGGTTCTACTTGCAAGAATTGGCAGACGTAACTAAAATTTCTCATTAGTTGGCTTGAAGCTAGTCAAGAGAGATTCTGCTGCTGGGCTTGACTTCTCTGGTGAGGCTTTTGAAAGAGGTACTAGAGCTGTAGACGCTCTCTGGCCTGAAAAAGCAAGCTATAGACACTTCACCTGCTTGCTCTGCTATGGTGGGCAAGTTCCTTAGCTTCTCTGCTGCCCAAGTTGGTCACGTATAACAGAGAGACTCAACGGTTTTCCACCTGCTGTGTTTTCCAGAGGGTGAATGTTTTAAATATTTGGCACCTAGTATATGCTCACAGATAACCAATATAAATAATACATTTAATGTGAATATTAACTATTGTTATTTACATCGTCATTTAATCCTAACAACATGTGATTGCCACATTATTATGATATCCATTTTTCTTTTATTTTTTAAAAAATATTTCCTTATGAGCTTATTATAAAAGAGTCTGCATGGGAGATGCAAGGACGGTGTGCAGCCCTGTGGGAAGCAGGCAGGCAGCACAGAACAGGAAAGATGGGGCTGGGGGCCTAGTGAGGGCTTTATTGGCAGGGGCCATAAGGGGCCCACACAATCCGGGATGCTTTGACACAACAGCATAGCAGACAGGTTTGTGGCACCATGGTCCTGGGGAATTAGTGCCATGTCTCTGTAACTTTGCAGCCGAGTGTCCACAAAGGCCTTGCCTCCCTGGAGAGGGCATGCCACTGGAGTCCCTCGCCGGGGCGCCTCTCCACCAAGGCCTCCACGTGGGAGGCCTTATGCCAGGCGGTAGGCCCAAGGCAGGTTGGGCAGTAGCTTGGACAGAAGTGCAGCAACTACAAAGAGGCCTCTTCCTGTGGGATTGGCCCAGCAACCCCAGGGACTGTCCTGGCAAGTCCTGCAGGAGCCTGGGCCGCGGAGCACTGCTGGGATTCCTCCTCCAGCAACCCCAGCACACGGATCTCGGCAAGGCTGGGATCTCGGGGGTGGCCCCTCGACTGACCTGGAGCCCGGGATCAGCCCTCGCTTCCGCAGACTGACTTTTCTCAACACCGGGCTCACTCGGAGTTCGGTGGCTTCCCCTGCCTGAATTCATCAGTCACAGAGGACCAAACTGAACTGCTCGTGGAAAGCCTCACAGTGCCCATGAGGACTGGGCCATCTTGCAGGATGCACCTCATCCCAAAGTCACTGTGCTGAGGCCCCTTGCTGCTCCTGTCCAGGGTCATGGTGACGCTCCTGATGGTCTCTACACGCACTTTTGTAGTGAGGAAGCCCAGCAGCTTGTTCAAAATCACAAGGGTCCTTATGTGGCTGAGCAGGATTCTCTACCTACAGACTCGAATGCAGCCCACTGTGGACAGGAAAGGACAGTGGGCAGTTGGTTATCCTAGGACTCCAGGTAGGTGTGGGCACACTGCGTGTCAGTGTATGTCACTCACACAGCTGGCATACTGTCACTCAGTGGCTGCGTTTTCAGGTTTAGGAACTCAGGCGTAAGCAAGGTCACATATCTCGTCATGGTCACAAAACTACTGGATGCCTGAAGACTGGACTGAGGTGCCTCTGACAATGAAGAGCATCCTCTCCCACACGGCAGAATCAGAACAAAGTCAACCAGCATCTGCTTAAGGGCAGAGCGGGACCAGAATGTCAGAGCTATTCTGAAAACAACCACCACAACACAAAAGCTGACTGGCTGGTATTGGGGTTCAAGCACTGACAGCCTGGGGGACCCCACTCAGGCCAGGCACAGTAGCCCAGGCCCTTGCCATCTCCAGCAATCCTGGAAAATGATTGCATTTGTACAGTCTTATGAACACACCACTGGAGAGAGAGAGAGACAGACAACAGACAGCCCAGTCTTGGAGGATAAGTGTGTGAGAGGACCCCTCCCCCTAGATGCACTGGCCGCCTGGCCCTCCCTGGAGCAGCCACACCAGAGCCCATCCAGGCTGCTCAGAATGGGGCCTGAGGAACTGGGCTCGGGGCTGTGGGAATGTGACAGGGGCAGTGGGTGAGGGCCACAGGCCGGACTCCCAGGGCCGTCGCAGGCAGGAAGAGCCGCCCTGGCGGGACGGGGTGTCTGGACACGGGCTCCCTGGCACAGGCACATCTCCTTACAGCAGACAAGTGAAGACGGTTTGAGGATGGCAGCGTGCCCAGCCAGGCGGCCCAGGAGCTAGGGCCCTGCTCTCCCTGGTGAGGGTGAGGATAGGGCAGGCAGGGAATGAGGGCCTGGGTCCTGTGTGGGAGGCGAGGGCAGCTGACCTTACCACCCGGACCTCCAGGTCCACGGCTGTGGCTGAGCTTCTTTGTTCCACTTGTCACAGAAACCTAAAATCCTGAAGCCACCAGCTGGGGACACTGGGTGGAGAAGAACACGGCCACTGCCCGCCCCCCCACACACACACACACTCCAGAGATGCAGGGTGGGAGGTGCAGGTGCCTGGGAGGGGGAGTTTGCAGGACGGAAGTCGGCCCTCCTGAGCTGAGAGTTCCCAGCCTCAGCTTCCTCACTGAGCTGAAGCAAAGGCACTCCCAGCCAGGGATCCCCACACTCCCTCCACTTCTGCACTGAGATGGAAGGAAGAAGGTTCGGAAGAAGAAAGGAGCAGAGGAGAGGGGATGTGCCAAGGAAGGAGATGGAGAGACTCTGCCTGCAGCAGCCACCGTTCTGAGTTTCTTCTCTGAAAGCCAAGAGACCTTCTAAGGCATCCCTAGAGGGGGACATGCCTGGGGAGTTTCCAGGGACCAAGAGCAATTAAAGGACAGATATTTTCTATTTCCAGTCGCAGCTCCAGGGCACTCCCCGGAAGGCCCAGAGGACACTAAGCAAGAATGCAGTTGCTCTCTTCCTAGAAGGAAGTGCCAGCCTGCGGGGGCAGCTGTGCCTGGGCCACTCTTTTAGTTTCGCATCATCTTGTGGCCTTGGCTCTGGGTGTTCCTGGGTGTGAGCAAAGAGGCCTGCGACCACAGACTGCATGACACCTTGGGAACAGCGTACCCCTGCGTTTTCTGTGAACTGGACAAAAATCTTCAGGCCTAAGACAGTTCAAGTTATCTAATATTCTCACCTGAGACTCAAGGGTGGACGCCCCTGTGTTGCTGTGCCCTGCTCTGCCCACAGGTGCTCATGTCCCTTCCCACCCTTTGGTGGACGAGAAGACAGCTTGAGGTGCCTCATGTCTCTGGAGAGTCCAGCTCTGCCCAGCATCGCAAAGTATGTTGTCACCAAAAGCTCAGTCTAGTCTCCAATGCCAACTCAATAACAAGGACACGGTTTTGAGAAAAAGGAAAAAGAAATTTTATTGTTTTGCTAGCAAAGGAGAAACACAGGCACTCCTGTCCCAGGGGCTTTTAAAGTGGTGACTCAAAGGCTACATTCTGACGTTCTCTGTCCGCGACATAATCCACTTGTTAATTTGGGAGATGGTCATTTCTTAGGTTTTCGGGAGCCATCCCCAAGTCTGAGTTACTTCGTTGCTGTGGTGGGTGTGTGATCAGGAACAGATAACTTTCCCTAGGAGGGGGGAGAAAGCCGGCCTTGTTTCCCTGAGACTGGGGAGATGAGGGATGAGGAGGGGAGCCACATGCTGTTGCTCAGGGCAGTCCCCCACCCTGCCACAGGGAGGCACAGAGCTGGGTGGAGCCGCACTTCTCTCAGATGGTCCCTGGACTCCTCAGGTTCAGAGCATTGGCTCCGCGGCCAACTCCAGCCAACATCTGCATAGACTCAGATGACGGTGGAGCTTGTGCTTCCAGGAGGTGGAGCTGGGCTTGGAGCCTGTCCTCAGGGCTCTGCTCCTCACAGTTCCCTGCAGAGAGCCGCACACCACAGGGAGCCACCACGCTGCCGCAGAACCAGCCAGGGAGTAGTTCTGGGTGCTGAACCCAAGAACTGGGGCAAAGCACAGTCAATCTATCTCAGAAAAAGTTAAGAGAAATTCTAACTAGATGATTCCAAGGGCCCTTCCAGGAGAGAAAGGCCACAGTTCCATAAATCAGCTCTGGGAGGCTTGGGGCGTGTATGCAGCTGCTCTGTGACCGAGGGAGGAGTTGGTTTTCATGAAGAGGCAGAAGCAGTCATGTCGGTGGCCTGAAATCTAAACCCACCTTGTCTGGAGCTGGCAGTGACTAAAGTCTCTCTGCTCTTAGTGGATTCAAAAACTGTGTTTTTCTGTGTGAGGGGCTGAGAAAAACTTAGAAACCTAATCAGAGTCAGGTAACAGTGTCCACAGAAACGTTCTGGGAATGGCGTGTCCAGGCAGATCCCAGAGGGACCCGCAAGCCTGGCATTGGCGGTGTGGGCCGTGGGCGCTTCCAGTACCAGCTCCTGTAGGATTCTCTGACCTGTTTTGGTGATCAGCTGTTCCCGGGGAATCACACGGGTGTCACAGAGAGGGAGTGCCAGGAACGGGGCCGCGTGAAGCCTGACACTGTCTGCGGGAGCGTCTGGCATTCACTGGGAAAGACTCCATTTATTTTAAGACCCGTGGGCGGTGAGAGCAGACCCAGCTCCCCCACGTCTACCTGCCGTCTGCTGCAGAGAGGCCAGTTATACCACCTGGGCCGCCACATCTCTGTGTGTCGAGGGGTGGGGCACTGAAGTGGCCTCAACAGCGGGCCGCGCCTTCACTGTCCTGCTGTTCTCGAGTGCTACTCCTGCAGGGTCTGTGGTGAGCTCCCTCAGCACCCGCCCCTCTGCCTCCCACACAGCGGACAGGGTGGCTGGCTGGGGCATGAGAGAGCAGCAGCCGGAGGACACATGCCCCCTGGATGCCAGCTATTCCATGCCCTGGATCCACCCACACAGGCTCCCTTGGCAGGGCATGGAGTGAAGCAGCTGCCACCCAGAGCCCCCATGCGCACAACCCACAGTCCCACCCTGCTGGAGTCCGGAGGGGGAGGCCAAGCAGCCCACAGTGTCCTCCCGGGAAGGAAGGAAGCAAATGGTCTCACCACACAGATGACCCAAGTTATTTGGAAAGGAGAGAGTGAGGCTTTCCTGGAAGAAGCTATTTAAAACCTTTGAGATTGGAGCAAAAGGTGAAGGGCACGGCAGTGGAGGGGGTGGGGAGGGAGCAGAGCCCCATCAGATTCTGGGAGTGTCCGACAGATGTGTGTTGATGCGATCTGATCCTCTCAGCATGGGGCCCTGGGGCTTTCCGAAATTGCACATTGGGGATGTCCAGGAGGGCAGGGGGATAAAGGTATGAACTGAGGTCCTTTCATCTTCCCCACAATTCCGAGAGACAACTATTTGTTCTCAGAGTGTAAGGGAGGCAGAAGATGAGTGACCATCAGGAGTCACACTTTGTAACAAGGAAGTGTTCTTCCACTACTGCCGTGTTATTGTGCTTCACACTTACAAGGGGCCCTTACGGAGACTGTCCTGCAAGGCAGATCGTGATCTAAGAACAGTGCCTAGGATAATTCACTTACGGCTCAGAACAGTCCTGTGAAGTTCCATTATTACTTCTGTCTCCCCCGTGATGAGGCAAGGCATAGGGTGTGCCCAGGATCAGAAAGGCGGCAGGAGGTGGCATTGAGGGCTGGCTCCATGGCACCTGACCCGAGGGCCTTCAGAGCCAAGCTCTTCTGCACTGCTCCACAGAGCCTAGGTGTCTACAATGGGGAGGATTCCCAGAGAGCCACGGGACCCCCAGAGTCGGTTCCTCCACCAGATGATGGGATTTCCTCCAGGTCCTGGGCCAAAAGTTATCAGAAAATCCAAACTATTCCTGGCAGCTCAAATCTGCTGCTGCTCAGCCTTGACACACAGGAGGTTCGCTGGGGAGCAGCCCTGATGGCATCCTGCCGGGCGGAGGTGGGTCTCCCCCATGCCCCAGGCACACGCCTTGCCTGCCGTCACATGCAGTGTCATGGCTTCTCATTAGCCTACAAGCTTCTCACGTGCCTTTACTCTTTGGAGACTAAGCGCTTACCAAGGCCTGGCACATAGCAAGCACTCAAGAAATACTGGCGGAATGAGTCCATGAATTACAGAAAGAGTTTAATTTTTGTCAAGTATCTAGTCTCCCAAGGAGATAGAAGCAGCAATCTGTCAGAAGACTGAGTTCCTTTTTCCTGAGATAGAACTTGCTATGGCTGAGTTCCTTTTTCCTGAGATAGAATGAAAAAGAAGCTTATTGCAAGTAATTGTTTTGCTCAAACAGCAATTACATGAGGAGCACTGCATAAAACGAACACTTAGTTGGAAATGCAAACGACACCTATCTAGAAAGTCACAAAGCGAGTTTATCCTTAGTCTCATCCTTGTTGACAGGCAGCAGCTGACAGAGATCAACAAGCACCACCATGCTTCCTTTCCAAAGAATTTACTGTTGAGTGGGAAAGAGATGCTAACAGGAATTGCAAAGAAACCAGGCCAAGGGACTGTTGAAGAAGGTGCTGGAAGGAGTAAAATTTACAGCTCTGATATGACCCATGTTAGCCTCCAAATGTGTAGCACAGAAGCTGGGTGTGGAGGCAGCTTGCATCCCTCTGCCTCTGGGCAGAATCAGCACCAAGAAGAAGAAACACACGAGACCCAGAAGACAGCAGGCCCTGGCTGTCCTGGCTTCAGGAGCCGTCCATGCCAGGGGTCCACGCTGCCCAGGAGATCACTGCACTTCCATCTGCAGGCTTCCTGATGAAGGACAAGAGGAGACTCAGAGATTGCAGTTTCAGATGGGAAACTTTTTCAGACGCTGAGCTCTGCAGGGAGAAGATAAAACATTTTTTTTTCCTTATGATAAATATCTTTGAAAACCCACTTGGGGGAGGAAAGTTTGGGCTCACGGTTTCAAATTTTTCAGCCCAAGGTCAACTGACTCGGCTCTTCTGGGCCTAAGATGAGGCAAAGCATCATGCAGAAGGGCATGGCAGAATAAAGCTGCTCAGTTAGGGCAGCCACCGGGCAGAGAAAGAGAGAGGAACTGGGGACAATAGTCCCTGAGGACATGACCCCGTGGCCCACTTCCTCCAACCATGCCCCACTGTCACAACCCACCAGTAGCTCAACCTAATGATGAAGTCAGAGCCCCCTCAAGGTCCAATCACTCCCCCAAAACCTCACCTCTGCACGTGGTGCACTGGGGACCAAGCCCTGGACACACGAGCCTTTGAGAGACATTCCAGATCCAGACCATAACAACAGCATGATGCTATGGTATGACGTCTTGATGCCCGGGGTGCAGGCTGAGCTCTTCAGGGAGAGTTTGCTCTGAGCAGGGTACACAGAGCTTGACTGCCCTTCCCTTGGCCTGGAAGCCCTCGCCTGGGCTTAGAGGCCATCCACAGGACTTTCCCTGCAGAACACGGGTTCTCATGCGACACTGGAGTTGCCAAGAACAGTCACTGTGAAAACGTCAGTGATGGAGGTGGTAGCAATAGAAAATGCCCAAGGAGACCCATGAAGCCAGAAGCTTTATCTAGTGCTGGTCCTGCCTCACCTACTGGACCACATTTCTGAGCAGGGGAGTCCAGAGGTGTCTGTCAGGGCTGGTCTCACTCTCCCATCCCTCCTTTGTGGCCCCCTATATCTTCTGCACCAATCACAGCACGTTCTTGACAGCTGTTCATTCCCAAAGAGCCACACTCTTTCCTTCCCAAATGGCTGCACAGGTGCTGTCCCTGAGAGCTGTTCTGAGAGCCACCACACTACACATCCACATCTTTGAAACCCTCAGTCCATTCGCCATTTGTGTGCATTTCCTGGGGCTGCCACACAAAGTCACAATTTGGATGACTTTAAAACTAGACAAAATTGCATCCTCACCCTTCTTAAGGCTAGAAGCACAGCATCATCGAGGTGTCAGTCTTGGGAGGGGCCCAGTTTGCCTCTTCCGGCTTCTGCTGCCTTGGGTATCCACTGAGCGCTGTCACTCATGCACATGCCGCCTGGATGCAGAGCAGCCTTCCCCTGTGTGTCTTCATGTTGTCTTCCTTACATCTCTGCAGCCAAATCTCCCTTTCTTACAGGGACGCCCATCAGAATGGATGAAGGCCACCTCCCTGACCTCAGTGTAACTGGCTTATCTCTATAAAGACCGGTTCCAAATAAGGTCACCTCCTGCTGCCCTTCCAGGGCTATGATTCTCAATATCCTTTTGATGGGACATAATTAAATCCATAAAAGGATTCTTCACACACTTTTTTGCAAAAGATTCCCTTTAAATTAGACTACGTCCCTGTGAGTTTGATGTGATTGTTTCCACTGTACGCAAGAGGAAACCAAACCACAAAAAGGTTCAATAGCACTGTCAGTTTCCAGCTTTTAGAAAATGGTAAAGGAGGACGTGGAATCTGGGTCATTCTGAGCCTAAATGTGTGCACTTCACCTATTATTCCACACTGGCTGGAATCCCTATTATTCCTCAAGGTGATTCAGGCGCCATCTCCTCTGCACACAGTCCCCTGAATTTTCTCGTTAAGAGCTGGCTTGTGTCGGCGCAGCTGTGTTCCTGCTGTCTCTACTGCAGATACGATGCTGTCTGCCAGGGGGTTCTCACACATTCCTCGCCTTCAAGTACAAGCTACCTCAGGGCTGGCCCCCCACCTTGCTCACCCGGATGTCCCTGCCCGGCATGCGGGACTTCCCAGTCAACCTGTGCCGGCTTAGCTTCTTAGTCCTTGAGAGGGACCTGCATTTTGTGTGTTAAACCAAGTTCCGTGGAGCTTGACCTTCCCTAGGCTCCACAGCATCCACCTCGAAGATCAACTGGACTTCTTCTGTGGCTGCTAAGAAAACCTGAGAGGGTTGGTGAGAGAAAAACACATCTCCAGATACAAGGATTTTAGACAAATGTTGTTCTTGGGTCCTATAAAAAAGGCTCAGATCACTTGAGGAACAGTGTAGAGGAGACGCCTGCCCAGGACTCGGGGAGGTTGTCTCAGGCGGAGAAGGCAGCTGCCAAGGCTGAAAGAAATGTCTGGGTTGAAATTACATCTGTGTTTTCACTACAGAGTCACACTCCTGGGACACTACGGAGAAGAGCCCCGGGGCTTGCCGTCCAACGTCCAGGAGAGTAAGTTCAAGAGCGGCACAAGGCACGTAGCTCCTGGCATGATTGAGCCCATGGCCGTAACAGCTGTAGGAGGGTTTTGGAGAGCAGTCTGTGTTCCCTGCAACCTCAGGAATGGGTTCAGTGGCCCACTGCACAAGCCTGCTTTGTTTCTGGGTCTGGAAAAGCTGGCATCCATTTTTAGGGCTCTGTGGAGCAAGATGATCAAGGCCAACGAATGCTCCTGAAGTCAGTTCATGGCCACCTTCCTTCGCCCCTAAGACTCTGAAGCCAGACGGCCAAGAATGAAAGGAAAAGCCAAGACCCAGCATGCCCGGTACCAGGGCTGAAGCAGGGGTAAGAGGAGGAGCAGTGAGGAGCTCGGCTGGACGGGCAGATGATCCCAGGTCTCGGGATCCTGGTCTGAGCTGTGGACTGTCACCCGCACCCTGTTCCCCACCCTGCCGTCCCACAGGAGACCCATGGGCCAGGTGCTATCCAAAGAGGCCAGAATCGAAGGCCTAGAGAGGCAGCTCCAGGGCTGTGTTTGCCTTGATCTTGGCGTTTGCTTTTGGAATGAGCACATTCAAAAGTCAGGACAGCAGCAGCCTCTGGAAATAACGCCAGTGTGTGACTTTGTGGTGTTTTTCAGGACAAAGTCCTTGAACCTCTGGCTTAGAAATCTCCCTGAATGATGATGAGAATGCAGACTTCTGACTCCCAGTCCTAGGCTGATCTGCAGGAGGACTGGCGATTGATAAGCCCCATCTCCTGCCACCTCAGCCCCAGCGTGAGACTTCCTTGGAAACCTGACTTCTAATAAGAGGTATAATGCGGCTGGTTTCACCCTCCTCACCTCATCAGCCACCGCACAGAACACAATATCTAAAAAGGTGCTGGACAGATGTTGAATAACAGAGTTTGCGGGAAATGGATCCCTGAGAGAAGGGACTGGAGCAAGGTGGACCCTACAGAGGCAGCCACTTCCTCCTGGACCCAGTTTCCAGACCCTGGTGCAAGGAGGGAAACCAAAAGGGACCTCAGAATCCGCACTGGCTGAGGAGGCAGAGACGGAGCCTGGACAGAAATGCTGCGGAGGGGAGAGCTCTGCTGCCAAGGTCCAGCCACCCCCGGAGTGCTGCTCTGTTCAGTGGAACTCCAGAGGTAGTAGACCTCGGAAAAGACAGTTCGTGTCCCCACTGGCCAGGGTGAACGCCCTAACGTTGCACAGGACACCGGGGAAGCCTTGGAGGTTGTCACTGTCATCGTAGACCTGAGTTATCCCTCGTCTGAAGGGTGTCCTGGCCCTGTTGTAACAAATCCTTGCAGCAAGCCTTGACGTGGCCCCATGGGCACCAACACCGAATCCAGTGCTGCGTGTAAAACATGACAAAATCCAGGATTCAAAAATGTAGAATTTGCTGTTTCTCATATCCAATTTGTCAAGAAGGTAAAAAAGCAAAAAGATATGACTCATGACGGGGAGGAAAGCAATCCATGGGAAAAGACCCAGAATGGTCCCAGCGAGGGACTCAAAGGACAAGCCATAAGACATCACGTAGCTGGTGACCAGCACCGGGATTCCTGGAGAGCACAGGCTCCACCACTGTGCAGTACCATCTCTTGGGGACAGAGACCATGGCTGTCACCTCTGACCTGTGTAAGAGGCGTCCTTCCCGGGGCACAGCTGAGGACTTGCGCTGGGAGTGTTCTCGCTCTGCACCCGATCCACTCACTGTCCCCACTCCCTGCAGCAGGGCTGAGCACTCTCACCAGCCAAGGCGGTTGCTGTGAGAAATGCCAAGAATATGCACTCTGCATTTTTTTGAAAATTTGTATGGTATCTAGGTGTGGCTGGTCTTGTGGATCTTGTCTAAACCTTCCCCTAATTACTCTACACAAGAAAATAGTTCACATGAGAGCATTCTCTCTGGCAGCACCCTTCCTTACTCAGTCTCTACATTGATATTTTAATCAAATTTGCATAACACCAGAATTCTTTAAGATCAGACACTTAGCTTCTTTTTTTTCTCCTCTTTCGTAGCATTTTGCCCCTCTTTATTTAATTCCCTTTTGGGTTTTCCCAGACATTTTGGAAGATTTTTAAAATTTGTCATTGAATCAATGTCAAGTGCACTTTGGTGCAGCCTCACAGACTTTGGCTTCACTCCTCAGTGTTCTTTCCTGTCCTCTTATCTCATCTTCTCAGCAGAGCCGCCTTTTCTGACTGCCCTGGACCTTTATGGTCATTAGTTTATTAACTCGTCAGGAAATACGCGGTGCCCCCTGCTTCATGTCCCTCATTTTCCCAGGCACTGGGGGCTCCAGGCAAGGGAGGCAGGAAGGGCAGAGGCCTCGGGGCCCCACCCTGCTGGCCTGTCTGGGCAGCGGCAAGAGGGTCAGTGTGGCCACAGAAGGGGAGGACTGCAGGAGAGGCCGGCTCCAGCCGCGCCCGCGGGCTCCTGTGCTCACCGGCTTCCACGCTGCCTGTCCAGAAGCCTCTGGAAATGTTTAAGAAGCAAGGATGGGATTGAATTCTAATTTAAAGAGGATTACATCGGCTTCCGTGTTAAAAACACACTGTAAGGAGGGACGAGCAGAAACCAAAGCAGGGAAGGCTCTCACAGCCCCCGTGTGGCCTGGAGCAGGGAGGACCGCTGAGGCCAGGACAGAGTGTGGACACGTGTGTGGACACGCCCGGGGAGAGCAGCCAGTGGTCGGGCGGTGGACTGGCCCTGAAGACAGGTAAAACTCCAGATTTTCAGCTTGAGCCCTGAAGAAGCATTGCTTCTCGGCCTGGTGGGAGTGGGCAGGGCAGGGGAAGGGAGCATCGGGCGGGGCTTGGTAGGGGCAGTTGGTTGTCAGATCCGACAGGCCTCCAAGAGGACACTGACTGTGGAGATGGACTCAGAGGCGCGGGCCACCGGGGTCTGGCGCTCCAGTGCTCGTGAGGTTAGCTGGAGCGTAATGGGGACGGAGGTCACGTTTAACATCGTGAGAAAGCACGCGGGCTCCAAGAGAGAGCAGAGAGAAGAAGAAAGAAGCCCAAGGCCCAGCCCTGGGCATGCTGTGATCCAGGGGCCAGAGGAAGGCAGACGCAGCTCCGGGGAGAGTGAGGGCGAGCGCCTGGCTGGGAGGCTCAAGCCCCAGGGGAGGCTGCATGCCGGGGTGCTCCTGTGGAGGGGGGTGAGGAGGCGCGTCCAGCCTCCCCTGCGGTCAGCTTCGTCCCTGTGTCTCTGGTGCTTTATAGCCTCCCCGTGTCCTGCTGGGAGGCTAAGCAGATTGATCAAATACTACCCATATTTTCTTCCTTAAGTATTTAAGGTAATGTCTCCTTTTCCCGCTCTTTATTTTTCGTCAAGAACCAGAAGCTGCTCTTGCCTTTACTGACTCTGGGAGATTAGCCGTCCTCAGCTCCTGCTAGCGTCTCCAATCCCTTGTTCACATCTATGGCTGCGATGGGAGTTAATAGGCACCATCTGCCCCGTTTCCAGGGTCTGGAAGATTCCCCTGGTGAACTTCTACTCTGCCAGCTAAATCCTCCTCGCTGCTCACTGACTGGCTCTGCAGCCCAGACGGCAAATGAAATCCAGTCTCTCTGGATGCTTCTGCCTGTTTGTTGATCACCGCCTGCAGCAAACATGGAGGGGAAGCCAGAGGCAGAGAGCAAGGCTGGTCAGGGCGGGACGCCACGCAGTGAGCAGAGTGGTCAGTGAGCTGGCCTGCCAGGGACAGGGACGGCAACGCGTGCTGACCTGGCTTCAACCCGAAGGAGGACGTTCCTGAGCGATTCCTCCTGGTCCTGCTGGCTCTGCGAAGAGGTGTTTACCCCCTGCAGAGGCGGAGGCCAGAGGGACATGGGGGCAGCGCATCCTGCTCTGGGGAGGGCTGAAGACCTGTCCATGTGAGTGTGGGGGTGTCTCCCTGCAGAACACTCATCCCCACAACAACAGTGGTCTCTCTACAGTCTGGGAAATGTTGCCATGATTGACAGCACAGCAGTCTCGGTGTTGGTTGGTTTGTTCTGTTTTCGTCAGGAATGTAGCTATTGTCCTACCCTCAGGTACGTTGAAATAAATCTCTGTTTTCAATAGAAATCTGTCATTCTGACATCGTCATCAGGAAGCTCTGGGACAGCGGGTATGTATTTGGGGGGGTGACTAGGGATCAAAGCTGGGGAGGCATTCACCAAGCAACCTATTTTACTGCATTTCTACTGTGACACGGATCCTATTACTTCAGTTATGAAAAATAGTAAGGACCAACCAAACAAAGTGCATTCATAGATGCGTCCCTAGCCCTGTGGGACCTACGACTGAAGAAGAAGGGAAGACATGAACCACCAAAAGGAAAAACAGAACCTTCATATTCACGTGAGATCAACATTAATATGTGTGCATTGGGGTGGTACTTGGGATGAAATGCCCTGTGATTCCCATGCTGATATCGGCAGTGGACACTCAACAGATGACGCCGGTGTGGACTGAGTGGTCAGAGAGGGCTGAAGGGTGAGCAGAAGGCGTGAGATGAGAGATACCAGAATGGGGACACTCTTGGACACAGCAAGTCCATCTCTCCAGTCCCGACACACCTGTGCCGCAGGGTTTCCTTTCACATGATTTCATTCAGGTCAGGTTTTCCCCCCGCCAGTGTGTGGTTACAGAGAGTGAAGAGCTCCTCCATCACCATGTCCTCTGAGGTGTTCACCGTCTCCTAAAAGCTGCAGGCCAGTGTCTTCATTCTGCCATTTCCCCAGTTTCTGGCTCAGGTAAGGCCACTCGGTGTCTGATCTCCGCTCTCAGGATTGCATGACCAGGCCAGGGTGTCAGTTCGTGGGACCAGAGTGACCCACATGCCCTAGGAGGTGCACTTTCCAAGGGCTCCCGTGGACTGTACTTCCCCGGGCCGTCTGCCTGGGGAAGGCGTGTGCAGCAGGGCAGAGTCTAAGCAGCTCTGGGTTAACACCACAGCCCTCTGGATTTAAACCCTGTCTGCACCTCCTCACTGTGTTCTGGGCTAGTTGCTTTTCCTATGTGAGCCTCAGTCTCACCTATAGCATGGGGGGTTTAAAAGGCCTCTCCAGGGTTGGTGTTGGGCTTGGAACTGGGATGAAACCCATGCTTTCCCCCTCTGAGGCCCCACAGTGCAGGTTTAAGCCACGTGGATCCAGAACCCGGGTCCGTTCTCCCATCATACAGAAGCTCAATGGTCTTTATCCCTCTGACCAGCCACCCACCGGAGCTTCGAGACTTCATTAAGGGAAGCCTATTACACAGCACGTGAATTTCCATCTCTGGCTGGAAGCGCAGGGCGGCTCCCACCCTGGTCCTCTCCATGAGAGCCCCGCGGCCCGCAGCCTCTGTTGAGTCCCGCCCGGGCACCTGCCACGCTCTTGAGCTGGGGCAGTGGGCTTTTGAGAATGAAAGTGAGGCGTGCCTTCTTTCTCTGGTGTGTCTCTGTGTGTCTTCAGGTGCCTGGAAACACACACACACACTGTTATTCAGGTGCAGTTGTGCCCCACCCCCATCTCCAAGGAAAGACAAGTGAAAAACACAGAGGAGTCCATATTCAAGGGCAAGTGTGGACACAGAGCAAAGGGGCCTTTAGACACTTCCAATTATGTCAGCTCAGAAGAGCAGCGGTGATGCCTTCCTAGGACCTGAGCCGGACACAGTGTGACTGAGGAAACAAACAAAAGTCCTACTTAGTGCTCTGTGATTCTGATGCTAATGTCAAGTCCATGTTCAAGGCCCTGCATGAATCCCTTGTACACAGAAAAGGCAGATGCAAGGCCCTTGCCCCTCGGGCCTTCTTTATGAGGGGCCTGCATTTCTAAAGCAGAGGAGGGCAAATGCTGTAGTTCTTATTCCTGAGAGAGAGGGAGAGTGACGCAGGTGAACGGTCACTAGAGCAACATCCCATCGCAGGACAGGAGGTATCTGGGGATGAGGGCCGCCTTCCCTCACCTACTCTAGAACTTTTGTGCTGCAGTTATCTATAAAATAAAGCCATGTGGACACTCTCGTGTGTCCAGAAAGAAAAATACATTATACCTGACCTTCTTAGAAAAAAGACCCAGGGACAGTGTGGGGCAATGCGATCATCAGCGTTTTGAAAGGCTGACCTCCGGCAATGTCATTGAGCACAGCCACCCCACTCAGTGTGGCTGAGTGTCCACTGCCTCTATCAGCATGGAACTCAGATGGCATTCCATCCCAAGTACCACCCCAAGGCACACGCATGCACACAGACACAGGTATTCTTGTTTGGTTTTACTTCTGACCCACTGAATAAAGAAAAAAGACATTTAGAATGTTCTGAGCATTAGAAACATCAACTAGGATGAAAGATATTTACAAAAGAGGCTTCTTCCAGAAACATAATCCACATCCTTGGAAATTGCCAAGAAAATAAATAAATGTTCCATTGAATTCAGAGAAAACTGCCTCTTTACCTAGGGTTTTCTGGGAACTCTCCAGGAGAAGCATTTCCCAGAATGCAAATCTTTCTTTGGGGGAGAGAAAATTCATGCACCTTAAGACTGGTCAAGAATTTATCACCACCCTGAGGGCCAAACCCTGTCCATATTGTGGCTTCCTCTCATTAAATTACCCTGCCGCGGGGTGGCCAATGCAGTGCTCAGAGGGGTCTCCAGCGCTCGCTGGTGTTTATGAATCTCTCACGGCAAATGGATGGCTATGGAAGCTGGGGAGCTGTCACACACCTGTCCACACCTCCTCCTCTCCAAGTGCGGCTTCCATCCGACTCTCGATTTATGTTCAGGAAGTGCTTCTTGCCTTCACGTGGCAGATTTACAGAGCATCCCTGCACAATAATTGGTCCTTATAGCACTGTTCACACACCTATTTTCAGATTTTTCTGGCAGCAGAATTCTTTCCTATGAAATGAAGTTGAAATGTGTTTAATAACACAAGGGGATTCACAAATCCAAGGCAGAGCAGGTTCCCGGCTGCAGGATGAGATAACAGCCCTCCCTCACCAGTGCATCCTCAAGACTCTGGGTGTTTTTGCTTTATTAGCTACTAAAACACTGACAAATATCCAGTTACCAAGGAGCGTTGACAATGAGTCTCAGACAGAAATCACCTGTCATTTGAGGAGCTCTAGTCCTTGGAGTGTGTCTGCTGATCCTGTGACCTGGCATGAATTGTCAAGGACAAAGGTACAAAGCTCTAGTCACGTCCTCTGGAAAGCCTTGCCTATCACAATAATTGTCACTTGTGAGGTCACCCAGAGTCACCTGGGGTATTTTAGGATTACGGATGCTCTGGTGACATCCAGGCCCTCTGATGGAGGCAATTTGGCTTGGGTGCAGGCAACTACAACTTAGCTCCACAGCAGGTCTCTGTGCCCTGCCCTCTCTGCCCAACTACACACCCAGTTCCACAGCTTGACAGCAGCCCCCACGAAGGTCCCCAGCCAGCCGTCAGCAGCCCCCTCTGCTTCAGTTGCCCAAATCTTCTCAAGTGCTGTGAATGCTCAGGGCTGATTGTTTACATTTCATGTTCTGTTTCTTCTCAGGATGTTCTTGCTCTTATATTCTTTCTAGAACATCCCCACACATCTCTCAAAACAAGCTCCCATCCCTCCATAGGTCCTTTAGGTGGTTGACTTAGGGTGGGTCCCCACTACACCTCTGTCCCTCCCCTGTGTTCCCCATCTCCTTGGATGAAGGCCCTGGAGCTCCCCCGGCTCCCCCTGGTAAATTGTCCACCAACAATCAGACAGAAAGTAGCTCTCCAGGGAACAATGTCCTGCCCGTAGGATGGCAGGGTGATGGTGGGAACCTCAGGAAGCTCTGCCCACACTGCACATTTTAATTATCCCAGCCTCCACAGGGAAAGGTGGTGTCTAGCAAAGGAACGAGCATTCATTTCACGGCCAGAGACAGGTCAGAGAGGTCCTGGGAGCTGGTTTCTCCAGTAGAGCTTAGCACACAACGACCTTGGATGTCAACACGACAGGCAGACCTGAATTGAGTTCTGTCCCTAAAGTCTTTTCTGATGGAACCCCCACATGGGGAGTCGACAGCTGGATTCTCAAAAGAAAACTGAGGGGAGCAAACAAAGAAGGGTGGATTCATGGTGGATGGAGAGAACCATCCATTGGAAGGACGAGTCAGGCAATGAGGAGGGAGAGGGCTCAGGTCCCGAGCAGGTGCTTTGAAACCTGGATTCCAGCTGCACCTGTTTTCTGGGAGCAGCAGAAAGCTGTTGACACGCAGCACGCACAGGAGGGACGGCATCACAACCTCTAGTTTGGAAGGTCCCCTGGCAAGGGCACACAGGAGGCCTTAAGAGCGTCGGTGACTCCTCGATGAATATGCCGGTGACAGCCAAGGTGCCAATCCTCACCCCTAAGCCTGCTCCCTGGTCTCCAGTGTGTCCTGAACTCCAAGAGCACAGAGTTTCCTGGTCTTCCAGCTCACAGCTCTGCCCACAGTTAGCCCTCCTCGTCTGTCTCCCCACCTGCCCGCAAGCCCTCACACCAACCATAGCACCCAGCCCTGGGCCTCCTCTCCCCTGCCCTGTGGAAAGGAGGCTTCTCTGCTCCCCAACCCGCCCAAGCAGCTGACCAGCAGCTTCTGGTATACCCCACTCTGAGCCCCCAGAATCTCTCATTCAGCTAAAGTTTGCATCTCAGATGGTTCCAGCTAGCAAGAAGAGGAACAGGTAAGTGCTCGCGTAACTGCAGCCATCTTCCTTCCACGTTATGGATACTGTTCTTAGCCCAGGATAAAACCTGCCAGCCTGGAGACATGCTGGCCTCTCCCTGTTCTCTCATTGAGCGAGAGGAGACAACTTACCGGCCCCTGAGATGGGGACATACTGGTTTCCCTGTTCTCTCCTTGAGAAGATGAAGGGACCTGCCGGTTTCCCTGTCCCCCTCTGAGAGATAGGAAAACTGCCATCTCTGTTCCCAAGAAACAAACTTGGCTTCCACAAGATCAGGGGATGCTCACTGTGTCAGTCAAGACTAAACCCACCCCTAAAGCGCAACCGTGATTCTAGCCTGTAAAAGGTAACATTCAAGGGGGACCCTCGCTGCTGTCCCTGGTTACACATGGCTGCCCCTCTCTGTGCAGAGCAACCTCGTCAGGCTCTGGAAATAAGCCCACTTCTTATCCCGAGGGTGTGTGTGATCTGTCCTGCGCCACTTTTCTTTCAGTAAGAATCAGAGCCTTGCTTTCTGGATTGATCTATCACCAATACCCTGGGCTACCACAGGCAAATCAGTTCTCCCTGACGCTCAGTTTCTTTGCGAATGATCTAACAGTGGTAGAACTTCTTGTGTTCACAACGAGAGTCCATGAGTCCAAATAACACATTTGCTGAAGACTGAATCTTAGGACGATGCTCCAAGCCCCTCTCCATCTTGCCCCCAATTTCTGATTTCTTCTCAAGCCCCAGGCTTCCTGGTCACACCACTAGTTACCTGCCACCTCGAGGTGAAAACTCGCAGCCTCTTCCCTACTCTCCAGAGCGGTTCTGCACATGCCACCGCCCAGTCCTCTCCTCTGATGCACTTCCACTTACTCTTCAAACAGGATCAGTGTTAGCTCCTCCACAGGTCATTTTTCTTACCCTCTGCCGGACCTTATCATCATCCTCTGAACTCTTATGTGATGGGGAGGGGGCTTCTCTGGGAGATGCCCCCGGATCTCCAACCAGAAATCCATGGCACTCACGAGAAAAAATCAAACATGGCGGAATGTGGAATCTTCCCAACTGGGTCACACGCCCTCCCTGGGACCCGAGACAGTTCTAGGAGTACACAAGCATACTAAAACAGATTTCAGTAAATCAACTACTATGTGTAGCGAGTGACTCATTTCACTAGAGGTGCACACATCTGGCAAGATGCTAACGTGGAATATGAATGACTGATGCTTGGAAACTGGGATGATGTGGAAAGATTATGGGGTCTGCACAGAGGTCCCTAGCTAAGGGCAAGCTCTGCTATCAGCTTTCTCACCCGCGAAGACATTTGGCCACACGAATTTTGTTTTTCTTTTGTAAACTAGGAAAACAAATTACTTCCATCGTCAGCCTGCTTCTTCCCCTAAACACTGAACAATGAGAAGTGAAAAATCCTTGACCTGATACCTAACCTCTCACAGACACTAAAATATCTGATCAGTAATTGCTAAGTAAATGAATTCTGATGATTTTTTGGAGAAATAATTATTTTTAAAATGTACATAAATTGCATCCATCTCAAAGCCATTGATGATATTCATTTCTGATAAAATATCAGAATTTTTTTGTGTGTGTTTGTGTCTGGACACAAAGTCACTATTTTCCTTTTGGGTAATTTTCTGGAAGACATGGTGTCAGCATCCTCTCCCTCATGTCCTCCGTCCAAGCCCTCACTGATTTCCAAGAGGAGCCAATGCCTTATCCACCTGAGACCCTGAGAAAGTGTGGGTTCACCTGGCCCTTGGAGAATCCAGTGTGTTCTGTAGACCAATGTTGCTTTTGTACTTTGGTTCACTTTCACTGACCTCAGGGCTCATGTGGAAACACTGGAGGATACCAGTGGAGAGCAGAGGGTCGTGGGAGGCTGTCAGGGTGGACCCTGTCCTCTCTCAGCCGGCCCCTCACGCCCAGGCCCAGTTCCTCCCGGCTCCTCCCAGGTGACTGAGAAGTGGCTTCAGCTGGCTCCCCCCCATGCGTTTTTACTCAGCATGTGGGGAAACGGGTCAGGGGTGGCCCTTCTGCTGCACTCCATGGTTCACCCTTAGCCACACCCTGAGTGTGGATCCCCGTACGGCACACATGCTGGGCTCTGGAGAGCAACGGTTAAAAGGCAAGATGCCCATCCCATTGAGGAGATAGAAGGGAAACGATGGCTTTCCTTAACCATGATTCTCTTGAGGTCAGGAGTCCACGTGGCTCGGCTCCGTCTCATGGTACTAGCCTAGTGCTGGGCGGGTTAGTAAGAAACAACCGCTCACCAAACAGGCTGGCACTTGGCGAAGGTGGGAGAGACTTCAGAAATACGAGGTCCAAGTTCACTCAGGTTATTTCTTTTAGACACTAACTATCTCCATGACACGCAGTGGCACTTTGCCACTTCCCGATGGCAACTGAGGCTCTGAGAAATAACTGCCCCAGTCTGGGAATGGTGTAGCTCACAAGCAAACCTGGATCCACCTGCGGCCAGAACCTGTGACCGTCCATGCTCCCTGCTGGCTGTTAACAGGGAGCTGACCACAAAGACTACTGAGTGACTTTCACTTTACTTTAGAACTGTAATCATTGTTTGATCTCTAAATTATGAAGCATTAGTTTGCGTTCCACGTACTTTTCTCGTTTGTCCTTCAGAAGGTCCTTCAGAGCTGGGGAACATCAGAGAATCAGTGAGGCCTCTTGGCCGGTTCTCTCACTCTGCCTTTGTAGCCCAGCACCCGCCTGAGAGGCAGCTCCTCTTCCGTGTTTTCCCGAGGTACATGGACCCTTCCCTCTGTTCCCGTCTCAGGCCACGGCATCCCAGCTCACCTGCAGGGGACAATTCCTCCAACCCCCCCACACACACACACACTGTGCAGTAGCCTGGCATCCTTCAATTGTGAGCAGCACACATGGCACTGGGAGCCAGTGGTAGAGACAGCTCTGACCAGCAGACGGGGTCAGGACTGCAACCCAATCCTGGCATGACTGTGATGGCACCACTCCCTGAGCCTCAGCAGGTGTCTTCCTGGAGACATATGTGACATATGTGACATATGTGACACATCTAAGGACATCCACGGACGACTCTGGCCCTAAGATCCTGAGGACACCCTGCCTGGCTCCCAGTCTCCTTCTTGTGCACAGAGAGATTTTCCTACCTGTCCCTCACTGGTCAGCAGCAGGGCCTGGCCCCAGCCCGGGCTGGAAACCCAGCCTGCAGCTCATCAGCAGGGAGCATGGCTGGGCCCCTGCTGCCCATGCCTGCACGCTGACCACAAGCCTCTCCAACAGGAATGCAATGGAAGGGTTTCCTTGTCCCCCTTCAGCGTGGCTGGGTGTTAGAAGATCACATTCACAGGACAGAAGGCCCAGAGGACCCCTCATTTCTCGTCCCCCCAGTCTCCTCCAGCCTCGTGTCACCCCATTTCCACCTCTGCTCCTCTCTCCTCTTTGTTCCTTCCTCTCTCCCTCTGGGGGCTGTGTAGTCTCCCCCTCCCCTCCGTCTCTCCTCAGTGATTTTCCTCCCCTTCCAATGGATACGCTCTTGTTCAGAATCTGCCCTCTTAGAGGCACGCATCTTCCCAGGCCCATCTCAACCTTGGGTTTCCCTCACAGCCCCGTGGACAAGTCTCACCACCTGCTCGCCTGCTGTTCCAGAGCTTGGGTGGACCAGCCACAGCTTCCTCAGCTGGCTTCACCCTCAGCACCTCCCTGTGCACTTGCACAGTCACAGAGGGACAGAGCAGCAGGACTGGAGCTCATGCCCCCCAACTGGAGGAGGAGCCCACAGCCAGGGCAGGACGCCAGGGGGGCCTTCGTGTGCTGGACACAGGGAGTCAGTGCACACTAAATGAATGCAGTGTTGAGCAGCAAAAAAATACACTCTGCAGCTGCTCTGGACTGTGATGTAAGGTCCACCAGTATGTCTGCCCCACGGCCCAGGCTCTCCCTTCAGACACCTGCAGCCATTCAGCAGCACGCAGAGGACTTGCCACTTCAGGAAGTCACCGTTACCGAGAGGCAGGACTAGGAAAAGAAGAATGCTGACTACCAAACAACAAACGCGTACTGAACAGTGGTGTTCAGGGAAGAAGGGTCTTTCCTGTGACCTCTGTCTCCCTTGCGGTGAGATTAGGCCTGCATCTAAGGCCAGAGAGAGTAGCAATGGCAGATGCCCCCACAGGAAGGGTCTTTCTTAAGCACTTAGGCCATGTCCTCAGGCTCCTGCTCCTTCCACTTCAGAAACAGTCCTGCCTGTCACATGTGTGGGGGTGGGGAATGGGAGTGTCCTTCCATCACGTGACCTGTCTTTGCTTCAAGCCCTGCCATTTCCTGCAGCATCAATAGAAGGTGAAAGAGAGGGCAAGGGGACTCCTCCTCTTAGGTGCTTTGCTCTGGAAAAGGCTCATATTGCCCCAGGTGGAATGCACTGGGAGGCTCACCCCTCACTGTGGTTACACACGGCTGCAACGGTGCTGGGAAATGGAGAACCTGCCCAGCAGCCACTCTCAGGTTGAGCCCACCTGAGCAGGAGTGGGAGCTCCTGTGGCCATCCTAGCCACAGAGGTGGGTGAGTGCCCTTCTCTCACCCCTTTCCAACAGAGGCAAGCTAGAGAGAGCCCCACACTGTCCGTGCATCAGCTGGAAGGCAGCTTCTCTGGGCCATCGTAAGCTGAGGCAGTGGGCCCCGTGGTCCAGCCACATGCACGCACATGCCTGTGTGTGTGACCACATGCACATCTGTCACTCATTCCCCAGACACAGTGTGCAGTGGCAGATATAGTTAAATAAATAATGCTCTCACTAAATGTTCCATACTCTTGTGAACAACAAAGGGTATCAGCTTTCAGACATGTTGCCTGGTTGCTATTACAATGATTGTTTACATCTAACTTGTCTTTCACGATTTATGAGGAATCTTCTTGTTTATTTTGTTATTTCCTCATTGCTGCATGTGTTATAAGGAAATTCTGTCAATTGACACCTCTGGACATTTGTGATAAATTCACAGGAGCCATCCCAATACCCCAATCACAATACTGAGATCACACACCACCTAAGTGGCAGTACACCTTTGGCAGTGGAATATAAAGAAGAAAAGGAGGAGATGAAAGAATAAAAGAGGGAGAAAATATACAATTATGAAACCTTGGAATCCATGGAGACCAGGAGAGTGTGGCGCTGAGTGCTCCCGTGAGTTGGCATTACCATCGAAACCACACATTATCTGCTAGGACTGTAAAGACTGACGCCCTGACAAAATTTCACATATTTTTTTTTCTTCTTTACAAATAGGGAAAGGCTTTTTAAGGTCTCCTTAAGTGGCAGAAATAGCAGGAGGGACGCAAGAGAAAATCAGCCCTAAATGGACTGCCGGCTAATGAAGGGGAGCCAGCTCCCCGCCAGGCCGTTTCCAAGGCAACCCCGGCTGGACAGGCACCATCTCTGCTCGGCTCCCTGTTAAGGCGCACAAGAGGAGAGCCAGGAGGAGCCGACTACAGCACAGTCCACAGATGAAGAGGTGACTGGGGTAACAGGGGAAGGGCCTCCTGGGTGACCCCCAAGGCCACGGTCCACACTGCCTTCCAGACAAGCACGGCAGCCTCGGGGCGAAAGCACTTGGGCCTTTAGGAAGGGGGGGCATTTCCTGTCAGCACTCAGGAACCCAAAGGGCAGAAGTCTGACGTCTATCATTTTCCACACACTTCCAGAACCTCAAAGCCAAGGGAGGGGAGGGTCTGCTAGTCACTCTGGGAGCTGGTGGCTAAAGGCTCCAGGAATGTGGCCATCAAGGTGGGGTCCAGTTGCACTTGAGAGGCTGGGATTTAGAGAAAAAATACTGAGAACTGCACGAAGAATCCAGACGAAAGAGCTTGGAGTTGAAGGGGCAAGATCTGTGGAGGCCCAGGAGAATTGAGGTGAATGACTCTAGCAAGCTAGGTGGAAGAATCTTCTGGAAGGCAGTGGCCCTAAAGATAGGGTGACCGATCTTGAGGATAAGAAATGCCAAGGACGAGGATGGAAAGTGCCCCCAGGAAGGAGATGCAGGAAAGAGAAAACCCCACAGACCAAGGAGACTAGCTCTTTGGCACCCGTCGAGAAATGAAACATTTCTTTTTTTTTTTTTATTTTTTTTAAGTTTAAAACTGGTCATCAGATTTCTAATCGCATGTGGTGTGTCTGATTTTGCAAAGCAAACGGACTTGGTATCAATCATCACAAAGCTGGATTTGGGGAAGACATCTTAGAGTCCCTGACTCATGATTCCAACCCCCATCTTCCAAATGACTTCTGCAGAAATGTCTTAAGGAAGCCAGGAGACTCCGAATAGTTCCTGGAGAGACTCCGACAGAGTCCCATAACTGTAGGAAGGCCACCCGATTGGGACCGAGTTTACACAATCTCACCCCACATACTGCTCTATCTTTCTCATTGAACAGCTCTTGCTTGGTACAGAGATCTCTTTCTCCCCTGGAGTTGCAGCCTGTCAAAATTCAAACATAGATTTGCTCTTTAAAAGCAGAAAAACATCCTAATTCTATAGGAGGATGATCATAAGCTTGACATTCAAATATTTTTTTTTTTTTTTTAGAATTCAGATGTAAAGAAAGCACAGGTGGAATTTATACTCCCCTGTTCACTCCATTGCATTTCCTGTAATCCCATAAGATGGTCTGATTACAAATACATAATGACTGAGCTGGACTATTTGTCTGACCGGGTGGAAGAATGGGGGCTTAGTGGGCTGCCCTGAGTGTGCACAGGCATCACCAGGCAAGATGCATTATAATCTTATTAAGATTTCCAGTTCTAGTGAGAGCTAACCCCAGAACCTGTGAAAAAAAGTCACCAGTTCTTGAAGAAGCTGCCATCAAAAATGCAGAAAACAGGATCCTCAGATCCAATTGAGACCAGATATTTTCAAATTTTTCTCTTTCAAAGTGGTGTTGCCCTCTGTCAGCCTACCATGACTGCGTGCTTTCTTTCCTAAGCTGACAGAGATGCAGGTTTCCTGCTCTGCCTCCATTGGCCATTCATCAAAACTTGCTACGCACTCACAGTTAGTTTGCTAGGTGCTGGATTAAGTTACATGTATTGTGTTATTTTAATCTTTAAAACAATGCTCCATGTTTTTCCCCTCTCTCCTATGGTTTCAGAAAAAGCAAATCACTGTGCACCAAATAAATAAATAAAACAACTCAATGTCATCAGTTTATTTGGGGTCCAGCTGACAAATAATCAGACCTTGGGGATTTTTACCCCTCTTCTTTACAGTTGTGTTTGGTCATGCTTTGCCTCAGTCTGGCTGGGCTGTGGCCCTCGACAATGCTTTCTTGATATTTGGCATCCAATAGAACACGTTTCAATAAAGACTTGTAAATTCGTAATAAAAAAGAGGAAGAGAAACAGGAGAGTTTTACCTTTTCTCAAAACACCTGCTATAGTGTATGCTCCTTGAAACACGACTGCGTGTTCAGTGCTCAGGCTCAGTGATGGACGGACTGCCTCCCTTAGCCACGTACAGCACCAACTGAGTAAAACCAGGGAGCGCGCTGCCCCCACGCCACGGGAGAGAGATCCACCTTGCACACGGCTGCTCCATCTCTCCTGCTGCTCGGTTCCTTCTGTAAAGTGGCCTGCTTGGATGCTGGGCTGTGGGCTGTTTCCACTTCCCCTGACAACATGCATCTTTTCCAAGCTCATCTGAGCTGGCCAGGTTGACACAGGAGCCACAGGTAGTTGACAAGCCAGAGGCAGAGATTTGGAGGAACTGCATGTCCACACCATGACCAGGCTGGTGACCTTCAATGACCATGGTGGAACCTGATGCCCACTGACTGCCCCAACTGTGCCTCCTCCACAGACTCTAAATTAGTCAACAGCTGCAAAAACCCAGAGGTCAGGGCATCCAATGTCCTCCTCACTCCTAGGCAGCTCTCTGTGCACAGTGAACCTACATTTTGAGTTTTCCTAGGCTGTGCTAATTTTATATTCTTTTCAATAAATGTAACATTTAATGTGATTTAATTTTTTGCTTCATTTGTGCCCTTATTTCTAAGTGCTATATATATATTTTTTTCCTTTAGAAAAATACTTATTACATTTCCAATGACAAACTACTTGGTACAATAAATTTGGATATTAAATGAAAACAGGAAGAAGAAATTTGTGAAGCACTGCAAGTTCCACACTCTAGAAACAATAACTACTAACATTTTTGGGTACTACCTTTCAGAATTCTATGCATAGATTTATTGATATTTAATATGAACATCATCATACTATAATTTTGCTGCCTGTTCTTTTATTTTTTTATTTTAATAAAAACTCTTCCAGGATATTATTACAAACTCATTATAAACATTACTTTAATGGCTGCAAAATTATGTCCCATAATTTACTTAGCTATTATCCTATTGTTGGACATTTAGAGTGTTTCAGATTTTTTACTGTTACACATAATGTTGCAATAAACATTTATTCATAAAGCATATTCACTAGTTTGGATTCTTAGGATGGATTCCCAGCAGTAAAATTGCTAGATCAAACTGTTTATAATTTTCAATAGATCTTGGTATACACTGCCAAAGTGTTTTCCACAAAGATTGCATCATGCAATTCATATGTGTATATTTGTAGAATTTCTACCCTAAAATGAGCAATTTCAAATGTGTATTTTGTGTCAAATATGCATCCTGATTATTGTTTGGAAAATATTGTAACTATAATCATTTCATGGATGAAGCCTACATTATGGCTCTTCTAAAGGAAAAAATAAGTCAATTAAGGTAGAAATGCTTTAATTAGGAAAATGTACAGGCAGGTTTTATTGGTTTTGCTGAGGGGATAGCTGGGCACCTGACCTAATTATTTCTAGTAGATCCCATCTATCGGAGCAAACACTCTACTTTGTGGAAATTATCCATGTGTGGTTGCTTCATAGATTCAAACGTTGCAGCCTAGTGGTGCTTAGATACCATGTCAGGTGCTCCCAGAAGTGATCCCTGGCTGGACCTCTAGTCCACCCTCAGGGCTGGGGGTGGCTAACACACAGCAGAACCAGGAGCTCCAGAAAGGACACTCTCTGATATCTGTGGAATGAAGTAAAAGAAATTCAAAATGCAAGAGTGACGGCAACTATCAAGAGGGGCCTTGTCAACAGAGATGGACTCTTATTCTCCACTAAAATCACATTTGAATGACAATTTTGTAGGGATGACAGCAAATAGCATCTTCAGATAAACTTCACCTTTCCCAGTTCTCTTCCAGGGACATAAGCTTGTCCCTACCACGGTGGGACTTGGAAGCAGCATTCCATCTAATGGCCAGGTCCCAGTCACAAGGTGGCTTCAGGGCCAGCCCCCTTCCAGGGACAGGAGGGATTCCCTGCTGGAGCTCCTTGGTAGTACCAGCCAGGGACTCAACAAGTGGGTTGGATTTTGTGTCCCAAAGGGACACCTTAGAGTCCTAGCCTCCTCACTTGTGAATGTGACCTTGTTTGGAGACAGGATCTTAGGAGACGTAGTCAAGTTGAGGTCACTATAGTGGGCCCTTGCACAATCGGACTGGTGTCTTTCAAAGAAGCCCTGTGGGGAGAAGACAGCCATGTGCTGACTGGACAGACCCTGGGGCGATGCACCAGGAATTCCAGGAACATCAAGCTGCCAGCGTCTGCAGGAAGCCAGGCTAAGGATGGACAGACCTCCCCACAGCTCTGGCAGGGAGTGACCCAAAGACGCCCCGTTAGACGCTGACCCTGGAACTGTTAGCAACTCTCCACCAATGTGACAGAACACCACAGAGACACAGCTTCAAGGAGGAGAGGTATTTGGGGGATGGTTTCAGAGGTTTCAGTCCATGGCCATCTGCTCCATTGCTTTAGGCCTGGAGAGAAGCAGAACATCATGATGGCGGGGGGGGGGGGGCGTGTTGGAGGCCCCTCACCTCATCGTTCCTGGGAAGCAGAGAGGGCAGTGAAGGGGTTGGGGACAAGTAGACCCTTGCAGGGCACATCTCCAGAGATCTTCCCCTAACTAGGACCCACCTCCGTGAAGCCCTCATGATCCAATCACCTCCCAGAAGCCCCCTTCTGCACACTGCTGGGTGGGACCCCGCCTTCAGCACATGAGACCTGGAGGACATTCCAGGTTCAAACCCCAGCATGTGTAGGCCTCCAGAGTGTGGCCCTCGGTACAGCAGCCCTGGGGCACTCACACCCTCACCCATCCACTTCCTCTTGCTGGCCACACAGAAAGGCCATGGTTTCTCAAAACCTCTTGCAGTTAAGCAGGGGTTTCTCCTGAGTTCTGCTGGTGAGACATGGGCCCCGGGTACACACACCACACCCACGCTGCGCGCTGCAGCCAGCGGCTCACCTACAAGACAGCGATTCCACAAGCAGGAGGGGGCCTGGGTCCTCAAGATGTGTGCTTGAAAGCCAGCCAAGAAAAGCCAAGGGCTGGTGCTGACAGCAGCCCGCACTCACCCTCTGTGCAGTGAAGGATTGCCATTTCAGGACATTTCCTCCTCTCACCTGCCCCGCCCCATGCTGTTTTGCAGCTGGAACTTGATTTGCTGAAAGGCAATGCTATTGTATTAAGAAGAGCAGCCCCCGTGCTGTAGGACAGCCCCCCAGCAGCAGAGCAAATGGATATTGATCTTAAGAGACTGGAAAGACAGTTCTGGCGCTCTGTAGTGGCAATCACTTGGCACACGATCACTGTGAGACTAAGAAGGGACCTAGTGCAGGCTCAGCCTGCAGCTCCACAGGACACGGTTGGAGGCACAAAAGCCTCCGTGTGTGATGGTGAGAACTGGCTCTGTGTCCAAGGGATTATGAGAAGGGGGAGCTCAGGAAAGAACGAGCTCAGGTGGACAGGTATGTGATGGAACAGATGCAGTAACCTACAGGATGCACCCCAGGTGCTGAGAACAGGGATTTCACTGTGAAACACCTTCAACTTTGCTGCAGGTTGGAAATTTTTCATAATAAAAATTTAATTTAAAAGAGAATAAATTAGTAAATTTGCAAAAGGAAATCAAGAACACTCAAGAGACTTCAGAAACTCAAAAACTGCAGGTTGGAAACTGCTTCCTTGCTCTCAAATATAAGAAATGGGATTGAAAAAGGATTGGAGCAATAAAAGCCCAGAAAAAAATATCTGAGTTGAATGTTGACTCAGAAAAAAGATCAGATCAAAAATCTTAGTCTTCTGTTGCATTTAGACTTGGGGTAGCTTTATTAAGTCAAAAAGAAAGACCAGAGGGCAGAGAAACAAAGATTTGGAATCTGTATCTCAGAGAAAACGTAAGTATAGTTACAGACAAGTGAACTGTCTACCAAGTCAATGAGAAAGACTCACTTTTGAGATCATTTATTGACAATGAAATCATAGGTCTGTTTTTAAAGTCTTTTACTACGTAAGATCTAAACTTATGTTTGATGTAATTTTTTTATTTATATGACAACAGAATGCATTACAATTCTTATTACATATATAGAGCACACTTTTTCTATCTCTGGTTGTATACATGGCATATTCACACCAATTCATGTCTTCATAGATGTACTTTGGAAAATCATGAGCCTTCAGTCTCTCTCCAGTCGTGCAGAACTTGAAGACTGCAGGGACCCCAAGAAGGTATCCTCTTCTCAGATATGGTCCAGGAGAACCAGGAAGAGCTTCCCCGAAGGCAGGTCCGTGGAGAATAGTGGGGAGTGGAATTCCCCCGGTTTCCACAAGCAGGCCCTGCCGAGAAAGGTGGCTTCTCCGAGTGGGTGGCCTCCGGGTGTTTTCTCAGCAGGATCTCAGAGTTGTGGGGAAGCAGAGGGGACTCATGTCTCTCGCTCCTCCCCCTCAGATGACTGGGTGTGTGGCGGTAGCCCTGTTGCTCCTCCGTCATCCTAAACAGAGTATGTCAGCATGGGGACAGAGAGTTTGTGTTTCCAGTGTATCTTCTGCCAAGAGAAGAAGCGTCCATCTGGACCTGATGGAAAGCACTAGGTGTGCTCAGTGGCAGGATGGAAGAGGGGTCCCCTCTCAGGAGGGGTTGGCATGTCCACGAGAGCCAGGGAAGGGCCACAACTGACGGGACAGATGTTCCCCACCCCAGGGCTCCCTGGGCTCCGAGGAGCAGGCATCTCCCAGCCTCCTTTGCATTTAGGTGGGAACCATGTGACCAGGTTCTGGACAATGAAACAGACAAAAATAACACACAGTTCCCCTTATCTGGGATTTTTCATCCCTCAGTTTCTGTCACTGACTATCAACTGTGACCCAAAAATATTAAATGGAAAATTCCAAAAATATGCAGTCATAAGTTTTAAATGATTTTTTACAAACTATTGTTACAATTGTTCAATTTTATTATTAGTGATTATTCTTGTCTCTTATTGTGCCTAATTTACAAATTAAATTTTGTCAAAGGCAAGTATTTGTAGGGAAACCGAGTAAACACGGAGTTTGGTACTGTCCTCTGCTGTTGGCATCCACGGGGGTCTGGGACTGCGTGTGGATGTGGGGCGATGGCAACCATTTCTAGGCGGTCCAGCCTGTGCTCTGCAGGACCTTCTGTGCTCTCTCCCCGCCCTCTCTTGGAAGGCAAACACTGAAGGCTGGAAGGCTCCTGGGTCCCTGAGTCACTGCGTGGAAGAGCTTTCCAGAACCTCTGCCAGCCCACATCAGGCTGTTCTGTGGGCAAGTCTGAAAGCTTTGCTGCATTGAGGCACAGAGTCACTCATGACCACAGCACTATCGAGCCTCCTTGGAACCTGCTTGAGCTGGCTCCTGAGCTCTTCAGATGACTTGTGTGCTCAGCATCAATCTCAGGCAGGGTTTTAGCCAGGTCCCTCAGTCCAGGAAAGTGGGTTCTGGCCTGACTCATCTGGTAAGCACACGTGCAGGTCTGCTCCAGCCTGGGGTGACAGCAGCCACACAGACATGACCTCACAAGAGCCACAGGAGATGGAGGAGATGGACACCATTATGCCACTCTGTACACCCCCTGTTTAGGACTCGGGCGATTGTCTCATTCTTACGACTTTGTGTGAGAGTCACAGATCCAGTAGGAGAAACTGGATTGCGTTTCAGACACACCTCACTGTAAAGCCAAAGGATGTTTTCTCTCTGTCATTCCACAGGAGGACTCCATCTCTGCAGATAATCCTTTAGTGACAATTCCCTCCTGGCTCTATGTAAGTCCCAGTTTCCTCACCCTCCATGTTTGTGGTAATGACTTAGAATGACTCACTGCCTGTCACTTCAGTCACATGACAGAAGAAAGCACATACACTCCTGAAAGACCTTACAATAAATGCTACTTGTTTTATGCATTTTAACTCTTTTTAACATTGCTGTTTGGCTGAGAGCCAATTTCTTAAAGAGTGAAATGTTGAATATTTTAAGAGATGAGTTAGAATTCCCAGAGGGGAACTTCCAAAGGTTTGAAAAGATAGGATGTGAGTAAAAAGTGACCTGAAAGCAGTTGGCTGTTGGCCGTATTCGTTTGATGAAGTTCAGAACATTCTCCAACAAAGCCTGACCCTAACAGAAAACTACCAGGAAATGAAGGAGGAAGTCGGGGAAAGAGATTCAGTAAGGAGAGGGGAAGTGATGTACTCGAGATCATAACAGGTGTCTTTATAACAGACTAAGTGTCCATGTGCTTGCCCAGCATGGCTTCCCACCCTGATTTTGTCACCTGCAGTCTGAGTTCTTCCACACAGGATGGGGGTCCACGTTTTCTCTTTGAAAGTTACTTACGGAAGAGACATGAGACTCGCCTCCATTCCCAACCTGGATGATCTGTGTGCCCCTGTGACGAGCAGACGCTCACTTCTCGCAGCTCACAGCCCGGAAGCCCGAAGTCCAGGTCCCAGCTATCCTGGTTCCTGGCTTGCAGACAGATGTTTTTTCTCGCGTCACCCCGTGGGGGTGACAGAGTGAGCTCTGGTCCCTCTTCCTCTCCTCCTGTAAGGGCACTTACCTCACCACAGGGCCCCACGCTCATTACCTCCCAGATGTTCTACTTCCAAATACACCATCTTAGGCCAGAATCTCAAAGCATGAACTTGAGAGCAACACAAACCGTCAGTGCATGCTCTAACTGGACCATAGCACCTTTCCAAATCAATCATCCCAGAGGCATATTTTCTAGTCATCTGAAGACAAATGGAGGCATATGGCAATATCCCCATGAAAAGCTCTACAAACTTTCTTGTTCCACAGAGGACACCACCAAATCCCGCTCTGGTTTAAGTTATCTTAATCTGTACCCATGTTATGGTTTGGAGATGACGTGGCCCCCAAAGGCTCATGTGTGAGACAGTGCAGGAATGTTGGACTGAAATGGTTAGATTATAAACTATAAACTAATTGGTGGATTGATCCACTGGTAGGAATTCCCACTGGGAGTTAACTGAGGCAGGTGGGGTGGGACTGGAAGAAGTCTATCCCTGGGGCGGGCCACAGGGCTCATCATTCCATGTCCTTCCCCTCCCTCTTGCTGCTTCCTGGTGGCCAAGTCCTGGACAGCTCTCCTCCCCCCATGCCGTCTGCCTTACCTCAGGCCCAGAGGTGTGGAATCAGCTGACTATAAACCGAATGCCCCGACCCCGTGAGCCAAAATCGGCTTTTCCTCCTCTGTGTTGTTCCTGTCAGATCTTTTGGTCACAGCGATGGACGAAAAGCTGACTAAAACAACATCTATCCCTTTGAAGTTCAGTGGGAGAAGAAAGCCGGGGGTGGGATATCTTTGCCTGGCCCTCCCGGAAGAGAGGACACTTTGCAACATGAACTTTTATTATTGCCCTTTTAAAAGCATAACCAAAAATCTATTTGGGATCTTTCACATTGAAAGCCCTTTAACAAACTCTACCTGTATCATTTGAGGTGATACATCCCATGGCTAAAAATTCCATAAATCAGCTTTTCATTTTACGTGAAAGTCACCATATCTTGAGGAATCAGGGATTATTGCTCATTGATATCATGAAGCACCAACACACAAAGCAGAGATGTGATTGTCTCATCACAGAGTCAGTCTCACCCTCAGGGACTCTTACTAACCAAATGCCGCTCAGAGATGTCACCCTGAGACACCCCCCCATATGGGGGAGACTCATCTTGGTGTACCCCTCCTCCTGTGCCACATCCTTTCCTTCAAACTATTCCCACCTCCCGATAATTCTCAGGATATTAAAATGCACACTGTCTAAGAAAGGTGCGGTGAAGCCCCTCTGACCAGGGAGAGGTGGCCTCTGTCCAGCCTATGGTCCCAGTCGTCTTCTCTCCAATACAAGACCCCCTGAGTGGCCTGTTATGGGAATTACCTCCAACTGCCCAGGAGATGACCTGCATCCCTGTAGGAGAGGTTATTTGAAGGAAAAATAATGTTTTAGTCAGCCGATCAAAAGACAGGAAAAAACAAAGAGGAATCAAAGTTGATTTTGGCTCCTAATTTCAGAGGTCTCAGTCTGTAGACAGCGACTCCATTGCTCTGGGCCCAAAGTGAGACAAAACATCATGGCCGAAGGGCCTGGTGCAGGAAAGCAGGTCAGAACACAGCAGAACCCCAGGGAAGATAGAGCTCCCCTCTCCAAGGACCCAGCAGAAACCACAAGGCCCACCCCAGTCATGCCTCTCCTCTAGCCACACCCTACCTGCCTCTTTACCACTCACTTAATCTACATCAGTGGCTGGATCCACTGACTGGGGTGACCTATTTTCACCTCTGAAAATTCTTTCACTGTCTCCCACATGAAGTTTTGAGGGTCACCTCACATCTAACCCATGATGAACAGAAACAACACATGTCCAGAAATCTCAATAATTTAGACAAAAACCAAAGCAAGAAATAGCAACTTTCAGAGGCATCCAGGACTCACCATATTCTGGGCCTGACTTCTCTCCACCATGGTCTCAGTGCTAGAACGTCATTGCCAAAGTGCAAGGTCAAACTGAGGCCCCAGAACTACCCAGCAGAGCTCAACTGCTCCGGTGGAACAGCAGCATGGGCCAGACTCGCCCGTTTGGCCTCCCCATTCCTCAGTCCATTTTCCCAGGACCTGCCAACCCTCTGCTGGGTGTCAGGGGGCCATTAAACATGACTTGTTGGGACACCAACTCTTTCAAACCAGGACAAGACAGTGGAAGTGTACATTGGAAGTGCATTTTAAATCAAAGGGCTAAAAATAAAAATATGTATTAAAACAACGGCTAAATTTATCCTGCCAGAAATTCAATGATTCTTAGTCTGTCCTAACCTGAACAGTATGGGTGCTGGAGTTCAGGCCGCATCTTCCAGTTAGAAACATGGCCATGTGTGGCTCCTTACCAGACACCCTCCCGGCCTTCAGCATGAGCCCCCCACTCCCCGGGCTCACTTTGTGTTTTAATTCTACCCTTGGAGCCTCATTCACCAATTCCAAGCACCTCCCTAAGTCAGGCCATGCTGAGTCCTGCAGATAGAAATCAGTCGTCTGCCGGCCTCAGGAGGCCCTAAATAATCCCATCCAGGGCACTGCCCAGATTGCGCTTGGGCCATGCATCAGGAGAAGACAGAGAAGGGCTTACCCTACAGCAGAGAATGGGAACTTAAAACAATAAAAACTTCTGTGGCTGTGAGTGGAGGGGATTGTTGGGGAGTTTGCAGTAGCTATAACAAGGGTAATAAGTAAAACTTCTATAGTGCACAAGGGGGATGCTTTTACAAAGATTCACCTTCTTTACTCATAAAGCACTGCAAAGTCTGATTATCCCAAATAAGAAGACCAAGCCTTAAGAGAGCACAACTTACCCAAGATAACACAGTCGCAAACAGAACCAGAATTTGCACAAGATGGCTTACGCTTCAACAGTCCTCTCTCTGCTGAATTATTCTGTAACACAGAGCTTCCATCTCTAGCGAATTAATTTCTTTCTTTACTTAAGAAAGATGGACCATCTACACCATACCAGGCCCTGAAATCTTCCTCAAAATGATAAAGAAACAAGAGGAAAATATGTAGAAAATTTCTGGTATGGTTAGTTTGGATTTTATTTAACAAGAATACAGAAAAAAAAAACAGAAATTCAGACAATACTGGAAAAAATATCTCTGTTGAGCAGTTTTATAATATTTAATAAAGTTAAAAATGAACTTCTATGTCTCAGAAATCTTAATCCAGGCACATTTAAGTCACTCGTTTGCAAGTAGACATGTAAAATGAATGTCAATTAATTATTGTCTTAAAGAAAGAAAACTTAAAGTCACCAAAAGTTTCATTAATAGATAGATTATAGATACATATTTTTGGTATATTTATATTATGTATGTGAATCTCAAAAAACTCAAGTGAAATAAATGGTTGCAGAATGTGTTCATTACAACAAGATTAATGTAAATTTGAAAATACATCATACTATTTATTGATTATAGGCACATATGTGTAGACACAGTATTTTAAAGAATTGAATATCTACATGACTAATTAAAGAGAATTGATAATTCTGAAATGAGACTCAGAAGAGCAAATAAGCTGTTTCCTCTCTGATCTGCATGGCTGGGTGCTTTTGCTAAAAATAAGCAAATAAATGATGAAATCCAAGTATCAATAAGTGACCAGACAGGCTTTACACAAGTGGCCCTGGAGGTGGGACACAGGCTCTCATTCCCCCTCCACCCGGAAGCCTGATCACTGGGACATGAAGGTGGTAAAGGGATAGAAGACCCACGATCAATAAGGAGCAAAGAAAATCAGAGACCAGGGCAGGGAAGCAGAAAGTTCTGCCCGCCAGAGGCTGCGATCAGAGACAAGAGGAGGTGGAGAGCAAGGATCGCCACCGCGGATCAGGCCCCGAAGGACGACAGAGGCCTCAAGGCAGATCCCCAGACAACTCCCAAGGTCCTGGGAGGAGGCAGAGCCAGGGACATCAGAACCACTTCCCTGGACCGTCCACCCCTGCCAGCATGGCCCTCTTAAACCCAGCAAAAGCAAAGGTTAAGCCAAACACATTCGGACAGGAGCCAACTGGAAGCTAAGGGTAGGATTACCAACCAGTGAGATGTCGGTCCCTGCCTCCGTCTTAGAACTGGGAAAACAGGCAGCCCACAGTTCATGCCCAGTCAGGGTAGGGTGGTCCTTATGCAGAAAGTGGCCCATCTTAAAGAAAAAGCAGAGATTCTCACTAGTGGTCAATGAAACGCCCCTCCCCCAGCACAGATCACCCTCCGAAGGTAGTTGCCCTGCCCGGCCAAGTGTGGGAACAGCTCCATCACCATCACCCGACCCCTAAACATAAATTTCCAGCTAATAGTTCACCTAACATTTGTAGATGACAAATGAAAAGTAGCATACATTAGACGGGCACAGAATTTTCTTGACAATAACATGGAAAATTAGAAGGTAATTGGCGAATACCTTGAAAATATGGGGAAAATTTTCCAACATAGAATCCTATGCTAACCAAACTTTAATATGCTGTACAAAGTCCTGAAGATTTAAAGCTCATGCACACCTTCTTGATGAGCCATTAGAGATGGGCTTTTGAAAAATAAATAAATGAACCAATGACTGAGATAGCACAGAGCACAACAGGTGATCCCTGAGGGTAGGGAAGCCAAGGGCAGGTCATCAAGGTGAAACAGGAGACTCATGAGTCAGCTGAGGGTCCTCGGGCAGGGGGATCAGGTGGTGGAAGACCCTCCAGAAAGGAAGGATGGAATGGATCAGGAGAGTTTCATTCTGTGAAAGAGTTTGGAGCTGAATTAGTAACTTGGCATAGACAATTAGGCAAATGCCAAAAGGAAAATTAATTCAAGGAGGAAAATATCATTTAAAATATGATCAATACACTGCATAACTGAGCTTAGCACAATGTCAGCACACGAATGTCAGCACTGAATATTGATTTAAGCAAAAATTGATATGTGAAGTGCACCAGGAGTTAAGAGGAAGGAACTGGACACATGGGAATGTGGAGGAAGAGGTTCCAGAGCTTTCCACCCATATCCCATTCCAGCAGGTAACACTTAGAATAGGAAAATCAAAAAGTAGCCATGTACCCGGGCTATCATAGAAATATTGAATATAAATACTTAAAGAGAGAGAGAGAGAGAGAGAGAGAGAGAGAGAGAAAGCTTTAAATGTGGAAGTGTTTGGAAAACTGAAATTAGATTTGGAGTCAGACTGACAAAGGTGTTTGATTTATTTTAAGTGTATGTGCTCAACTTTCAAACAATAGTATTTCCCACTAGCATAAAAAATGAATGAATAAAATTAGAAGTTTAGACTAAGAAAGAGGTTGGAAGAAAAATATGCTGAAATATTTGTGGGCCTTAACGCTGATCCTAAATGTGTAAGAGGACTGGGCAGGGAACCAGCCAAAGATCCACACCCCCTCTTTGCCTTCTTAGGTGCCATCATTTCAGTGTGGTCCCACTGCTCCAAAGTCTGCCCTCAGAGGCTAAGGGTCTCATCACCCTCAAAACCACAGCCCGACTCTTCAACATGAAGTCACACCGGAGGTTCCCAAAGGCTGGGGAAGGCCTGCTCAAAGGGACTTTCTTCAGTATTTTGTTCAAAACAGTAAAATGTGCGGTAGTCGGACAGCAGAGATCACTGACTACCAGCCCACCAACAGCCCTCATAGAAGACCATTCATAGACGAGTTGCTCAGAAGGGGATGCCTCCTCCTGGAAGCGGGAAACCAGTCCCAACAGGCTGAGGTCATTTGCTAAGGTCACGGCCAGGAGGGAAAGTCCAGGTTCACAGAGTCCTGGTGTGGCTGCTACAGAGAATTCTGATCTTCTCTTCGTCATAAAACTCTTAATAGGTTAAAATGCTAAGAAAGGAAACTGAGTTATTTATAAATCAATGGAAAATGAGGAAAATGGTGGTCTGTGAGCTCCAGGAACATCTGGATCCCGGCAGGATTACTTAAAGGCACTCTAATTAAACAACCACCAACCCCTCGGGAACGCTGGTGACTGTGTCCGGGAAGCCTCATGGCCGTACCCAGCTCTGGGGCCACGTGATCACCCCTCATGCAGAGTGTCTGTGTGAGAGGAAGGAGGCCCACGGTGACCTGCTGGGAAGCATTCTGTGCGGCATGAATGGTATATGAAAGCCTCTTTGTAAGTCGGGGATACCCTCCTTATACTGAACACATCATGATTTTTTCTTAGATTTAGGATTAAAGTGTTTAATCTCATTCCTAAATGTCATTCAAACTGATTTAAGAACAAGCCTTCTAGAAGGACATTTCACCAGCTTTTCTCCAGAGGACCACGTATCAGGGGTCTCTCTGACCAATGCCACCACTTACCTCTAAACACAACTGTTACCCACAGACCCTGTTTGCCAAGGAAAAGATTTTATGTTTTTAAAATGGATCAAGTACCTCAGAATTAGGCCGGAAGCTATGCTACTTCTCGGAGAAAACACTGGGTCAACACTCCAAAATATAGACACAGGCAATGACTTTCTATTCAGTAGAACCCCTAAAGCTCAGGAAATAGTGCCAAGAATTGATAAATGGGATGACATCAAATTAAAAAGCATTTGCACAAAGAAACTATTAAGAATGTAAAGCAAGAACCTACAGAATAGAGGAGAAAGAATCTTTGTTAGCTACTTTTCTGACAGAGGATTAACACCCAGAGTACATAAAGAACTCAAAAATGTAACACCCCCCCAAAAAAAACCCCACGAAAACAATAACCCACTTAATACATGAACAAATGAACTAACAGACACTTCTCAAAAGAAAAAATACAATTGACCAACAAATACTTGAAAAAGTGTTCAACATCATTAGCAATTAGGGAAAGGAAAATCAAAACTACACAGATTTCACCTCACTCCAGTCAGAATGGCAGCCATCAAGAATACAAACAATAATAAATGCTGGAGAGGGTATGGAGAAAAAGAAACACTCTTAACACTATTGGTGGAATTGCAAATTAGCACGATCCCTTTGGAAACCAGCATGGACATTCCTTGAAAGACTGGGAATGTAACTACCATATGACCCAGGTGTACTACTCCTCATTATCTACCCTAAATAACTAAAGTCACCATATGTGCATACCCATGTTCATAGCAGCATAATTCACCGTAGCCAAACTATGCAACTAGCCTAGGTCTCCATTAGTGGATGAATGGATAGAGATTATGGCACACACACACACACGAATAATATAATGGAGTTTTTACTTATCCATAAAGAGAAATGGAACTATGTCATTTTCAGGAAAATGGATGAAACTTGAGAACATTATATAAGCAAAATAAGCCAAACTCAGAAGGTCAAGGGTTGTATCTTTGTCCTCATATGTGGAACCTGAGAGGAAAAGGGGTTTAATGGGCTGTGGGGATCTCACGGAATGAAACGGGAGAGGGAGGAAGGAAACAGGAGAAAACATACTGGGAAATGAAATTGGCCAAAACTTCCATATTGTGTACCTGTGCAAATATGTAACAGCAAATCCTACAACTGTGTGTGCAATTGTAATGTACCAATAAAATATATGGAAAGAAGATTGCATGGCTTCCTGGTGTATCTGGATATTCTTAGAGTTGATTTGTAATTTGTTCATATGTTCAACAAATCAATGATGTACACTTGGGATGTGCCAAGCAATTTTTTCATCTCCTGAATAAAATGATGAGACCATAGTCACCCTGGACTCATGAGAGCTACATCACACACAAAGGATCAGGGAGAAAGCAATTAGCACTTAAGGAAACAGAAAAGTTGGGGACTCAAGCAGAGGAGGCCAAGGGCACACGGTCAGGATGGCAGAGAATGGCCGGGAGGGGATTTGGCCAATGTGCAAATGAGGGACAAATATGCAGCAGGGACCATGGCTTGTGACAAAGGGACTCTCCCTTGTCCGGCAGATGCACTGTGCTCTGTGTGTGTGACAGACTCTTTTCCTGAAAAGGGGAGGGAGGTGTGGCTGTGAGCGTGAAGGCTTGCTTCCTCCAGGAGGGCTTCGTGCTAGCTAAAACATGCACAGAGAGTGGAATGTGGGTGAACCATACACACGACGGGAGAAATGCCAGAGGGCTTCAGAGGACAGCAAAAGTCTGATTCTCTTCTTCATCCCCAGTGAACAGCACAGGGCCTAGAGCCAGAGGGACACTCAAAACTAAGTTAAGTTCATGAATGAATCACAGCGTATTATTACAAGGAAATTTGGAAAGACCTCCCTGTGGGTTTGTAATAGGAACCATCAAGGACCGCGAGAAGTCAGTGACGCTGACTGATTACAGATGGGAGGAGGGTTCAAATGGAGCCAGTGACGACAGAATAGGCTCAAAGATAGATCAGAGGGTCATCTGAAGGACTGGATTGGATGAAGAACAGGAGTCGTGACAAGGTCCCCATAGGTTAATCACCACAATTATGTAGATGGACTAGGAGGGATCGTGCTGTGAAGGTGTCCACTGAGGTCCACTTCCATTTATTGTGGGAAATAGAGCAACAGGCCTTTACTGTGGGTGGCCCTGGCTCTTCCCTTCTCTTACCTTTCTGTCCTCACCCTTGGGCTTCCAGATCCTTGACACCCATTGTTCAGCGTAATTACTCTCCAAGAAAGGGGCTTAACCAGGTGAACTCCTTCCAGACGGCCTGACTGCACTTTACCTTAGGATTCTAGAGACAAACTCTTTTAATCTTCATGTATTACTCCATCTGGAAAGGCAATGATCGCAGTAGTGAACTGGGGGGGAGGGAGAGAGAAAGGCGTGACTCCAGGGATATGATGCGATGAGAGTCTCTGATGTTGGAATAAATAATTATGTGTAAGTGTGTAAGTGAGGGCAGGATGCTGAGGAAATAGGTCACTTTCATCTCATATTTTTCCCATCTTAAAATATTTTGCAAAGAGCCTTTACACCATAATCTCATTTTTCTTTAAAAAAAAAAAAAACTCCTATAAATCCACGATGAAGTAACAGGATCCAGTCTTGCCCTCTCATGATGAGCAATTGGAAAGCTAGACCAAGTGCATAAAGCTGCTTTCAAACCTGGACAACAGCATCTCAGGACAGTGCTGACTGGCTAAGGGGAATCAGGAAAGGAGAGGCTTGTACTTCTATTGTTCAGATCACATCCTAGACAATGAGCAAAGAAGAAATGAAGAGGAGCTAGATATTTACTATCTTTTACTTTATCTTACAAGTTTGCCAACTCCTAGATAAAACTGATGATGGAAGAATATAATTTTGTACCATGCTATGTTTGTTACAGGGGTATAAGAAGAAGTCTCACTGAAGCCTCAAGTCAGAGCTCACTATGAGAAAAGACTTGAGGCAGGTAGAATTTTTGAAGCAAAATGGTAATGACAGAGAACTTATACAAAGAAGGAGCTTCCAAATCTTCATAAGGATCTCCTTGAGAGTGTGTCAATAGAATAAACCTCCAGAAAATTTATATGCTAGGTTCCCAGGGTTCATACAAGAGACAATCAAGCTCCATACAATCAAAGAAGAACGAACTAAATACTGAAATATTTAGTAAAGAGCCCAAAAGAATATAGCTTGGGGCTAAACTTGACCTAGAATCAAAACTAATCTATCGGTAATCTTATAAACCATAAAGATAAGAACTTAACTGCCAACAAAACTAGAATTCAACACTCTTTAAAAGAAGATAACAAAATCCAGATACTAACATCATAGTACTCACAATGTCTAGAATTCCAATAAAAATTACCAAGCATGAGGAAAATCTGAGAAATGCCATCGTTAGAAAAAAATTAGTGCAGAGAAGCAGACTTGAAATGACAGCAATGATAAAATTATTAGAACTCTTTAAAAGTTAGTATAAATATGCATGAGGATTTGGAGAAAATATGAGAAGAGAATTTGAAGACAGAAATACATTTTTTAAAATATAATTTGAGGGATTTAATATTAAATTGGACAATGTTGGAAGAAGGATCAGTAAATTTAAATACATAGTAAGAGGAAAAAAGATTAAAAGGAAATGACCATGCACTAGCATTCTATAGAATAATATCTAACAGGTTAATGCATTTTGAGTCACTGAAGTGAGTACAAGGACAGAAAGAAATTTGTCTGAGAATGTAATGTCTGCAATTTTTCCAAGTTTGTGCAAACTATATACTCCTAGAGCAGGGACACTCAAGTAAAGAAACCCACATAAAAGCATTATCAAGTTGATCAAAAGTGATCTGTCTGAAAGTAACATCTTAAAAACCATCAGAAAGAAAAATAGTACACTAAATACAGGAATGCAAAGACAAACATTATCACAGACATCTTTTGGGAAATGAAACAAATGAAGATAATGGACTGACATCTATAAAGTACTTGGCATGGGGATTTGTAAACCTAGGAATTTAGGTCCTATGGAAATACCCTTTAAAACAAAAGCAAAATAAAAACTTTTTCAGACAAAATCTGAGACAAATCACCATAGGGACATTGGTGCTATTAAAGAAAAATAAATAAATTAACTGATTTTCTCAAGCTGAAAAGAAAATAATAGCAGGCAGAAAACTGAGTTCAAACAGAGAAATGAAGTGTAAAGGAAATGGTAAATAGATAGGTAGATAGAAAAGATGTTTGTCCCTTGATTTTTAATTCATTTAAAACATGATACACTTGGAAATCAAAAGCAGTTGTACTAACCTGTTTATGACACATGAGAGTTAAAAGTGAACAGTAATGACAGAGGAGGAACACGGGAGCAAGGGTGTGTGGCTCTGAGAAGTAGCTGAGATTTACATATTTCAATGCAAGAGCAGTGCTCCGCCCTGGGGGATGACTTCCCCGAGACAGGTGGCAAGGTCGGGAGATGGTGCTCAGCACAGTCGGAGGAGCTGCTCCTGGGATGCAGTGGGTAGAGATCAGGCTCCTCACTGACCGCCATCCAGCACAGGATGACCCTACTGCAGAGAATTACCAGCTCCCAAATCAGTTACTCTCCTGTGGAGAAACTGTCTAGATCACAGGATCCATCCACCCATCCACCAATCAATCCATCAATCAGACAGGTACAGCAAACAAACAAAATTAACTCTATGAAAGAGCAAAGGGGGGTTCCAAGGCCTCCAGGGGCTGGGCTGATAGCAGGCCCAAGGATTTCACCATTCTGACCACCGCGGAATGACGGGCACCGGAGAGCAGAGGTGAGCTGTGCTAAGCATGGCTGCGTGCACTGGGCAGGAACACACGGGGCACACTGTCCAAGTGCTGTTAGCATTTCCACTGAGCAAACATGGGAAGGTTCAGGGCCCCACATCACAGGTAAAAACGGGAGTTTTAAGAAATTCCTTATTATGTGTATGCCCGAATTAATGGTTTTTTAAAAGCATTTTTTAAATACACCTTCCATACATTAAGATCATTCAGATATTTTATAAATTTTTGTTTAGTAACTTGAATATAAACATCCAAGCTGCTTAACAGGCATCTGTCCTGTTTCATCTCTACTGTTATTTAATAAATGTCCCCACTCCAAAAATGAAACCAACAGTTCAATTATTATTATTATTATTATTATTATTTATTTTAATGAGATTCCCACCGACTGTGGAAAGGTGCTGGTTATTTCTCTGTTTTGGAGGTAGGGAGGTTGCAATTTGGAAGGGTGGCAGGGTTCACAAGGCAGAGGTCAGATCCCAGCCTGGGCGCCTGTCAGGAGCCACAGTGCACGGACTTACCTGGGCAGCAAGCTGCCACCTTGTGCATCTGGCCACCCCTCTCTCAAACTCAGTGGGAGTCGGGGCCTCTGCGCCGCTGGACATGATGTTCTGGACTGCACCAGGTCTTCCTGGACCTCTGTGCACACAGCACAGGGAGGGCAGTGGCCAAGGCCCTCAGGTGACACAATCACAAGTTCCATTAGACAACACAACAAGGTTCACTTAAAGTCCGTTCCAGAAACAATGAATATTTATGGCCACCCTAAAACAAGTGCGCGAAGGTTCACAGCAGCTCTTTTCACGATAGTCAAAAAGTGGAAACAACTCAAAGGCCTATCAACTAATACATGGAAAAATGAAAGTTGTTGGTCCACATAATGGAATATTCCTTCCCGATAAACAGGTGCGGAATACAACATGGATGGACCTTGAAACACCAGGCCGAGTGAACAAGGCCAGTTGCCAAAGGCCACCTCCTGCACCATTCCACTTATGTGAGATGCACAGACAGGCAAACCCGCAGGACAGAAGGCGAGTCTTGGCCAAGGATGGAGGACGGGGCACAGGTGGCCGCTAATGGCACAGCGTTTCTCCTTGAGGCAGGAAAGAGGTTCTAACTGTGATGACAATTGAAGAATTCTGAACATCTGCGTCAGACACTGGATTCCATACTGTGAACAGTGAGTGGATGATATGCAAATTCTATCTTACTAAAGCTGTTACCAAAAACAACAAGTTCATTCTGGGAGAAGGTGGCAGAAGAGCTCAGGTGAACGGCTGCTGTGGCCACGAGCCGGCTCCTGGTGCCGTGGTCAGTCATCATCAGGGTCTTCCTGAGGGGGTCAGGCTCACTTTGACGGTGGCTCTTCCTCCAGTGCTCGGCTCTGCCTGTGTTCTGAACCTTACTTTTCTGACTTCCCTGGCCTCTCTGCGTGTCCATTCACAGCTCATTTCCCGTCTGGTGAGATCACCCATTTTCAGTTTCTCCTGGATGCCATCAAGTGGCTCCTCAAATGCAGAAACTGGGACCAAGGGCTGAGTTGGCGTTGACCTAGTTCAAGGAAATTCGGGCACCGTCCTATATCAGACCGGGTTTGTCACAGGGCTGCAATAAGAATTCTAGTTCAGTGTGCTATCTGGAGCCCCTGAAGGTGCCGATTGCTTTATAAGATGTGGACGTAATTGGAGCTCATCTAAAATGAACCTTAGAGGCTGGAAGTTCCCTAGGAAAATATAGAAAGAAAATATCAAAGATTGGGGTGCAGGACTGTGGGTGAGGTTGTGTCCCGAGTGACCTACCACCGCTGTCTAACTCCGCTGTGTGGGGAGGAATAACGTCCGTTCTTCCCCAGGTCTGGTGGGGCAGCGCCTGTCATCATGACCCAGTGCTGTTCCCTGAAGGCCTGCCTCCCTGAGGGGAAGAAACCCAACTGGCTTATCTGATGGTCGCCGAAACCTCTCCTCATAATGGGGCTAGTAATAATCTTGGGGACAATTTAGGCTCCTCTATGAATGCTAGGCCACTTGCTGTCCCAGCCCCCCAAGGCTGACCCGGACACTGCAGGCAAAGGTGCCACTACAGCATTGATGGGGGAGTCAGAGCCACAGCCACCTGGACAGCCCTCTGACCTGGAGACTGCAGCTCTGAGGGCCAGATTTGCAAGGAGCAAAGAGAAGCCGTGAGCTCCCCTATCCGTCCCTCCCTCCCTCTTTCTCTGCCTCTTCCTGGCTGCCATGAGCTGACCACGTTTCCTCTGCCTCACGTCACCTCATCTTGAGCCCAGGACAATGCAGGCAGCTGGCCATGGACGGAACCTCCGAGAGCATGAGCCAAGATAGACTTTTCCTCTTCTAAGATGTACTTGTCAGGTATTTGGTCTCAGAGATGAAAACTGGCTACACAGAGGCCATAAGACGTGCCCCTTGGTCTCCACAGTGCTGGAGAGCCAAGAGTCACTTGAAATGAGGTGGCAGGCTATGTTTACATTCGTCATGAAATTTCTAGTAAGATTGTCTTTCACGATCCTTTTCTTACCTCTGTTAAGTTCTTCTGATTTAAAAATACATAATAAACAGAATGCTCCATTGAGCTAAGATGGCGAGGGTAATGGCTCTTCTCCTGGGCCATCTCCCTCGGCCTCCTAACATTCCTCCAGAGGTTGACAGGGACATATCGGGAGCAGTGAATGACCGTCCCCGGATGCGCCCGGGTTTCCTCCGGCTCCCTCACCCAGGGCAGCGGCTTGGGGAGTGAATTGTGACCCAGGGCTGATGGCGGGCCTGGAGAGGTCCCTCCCACAGGAGCGGCACCCAGCTTCTCCATTCTTGGTTCTTGGAAGCAAGACCAAGGACTTCATTGTCATACCCAGGGACACATAAAGAATTTCCTATCTCACTCGGTGACCCAGGCTTCTGCAGATTTTGAGATCTGGGTGGCAAGGGAGGAGGAGCAACCATGGTGCTTTCCGTGGACTCTCGGCAGGGCTGCGTGGGGCTCTGCAGCGCTGAGGGCAGGTGGGGGGCTGCCTTGGCTGAGTACAGATGTCATCCCATGTCCTTGCAGGAGACCCCTCTTCTGGTGACAGCGTCACTGACATGTTCCCCACCCGGACGCTCCTGCCTGAGGAAAAGCATGCAGGTGTTAGCTTCCGCGCCATGAATGAGCCCAGCCTTTGATGCTGCATTGGATATGCGCGGCCATAAACCTCAAGGCCTCATTCCTTCCTGTGTGCCAGGCTGTCTCCAGGGCTCCAAGGCCCACCAACCTGAAGACCATGTGGACAGAAAGTGCTGTTTACACCGAGACGCAGCCTTCTATCTCCCGAGTCAGAAACTCGTCTGGACCTGTCAGCTGCATCCTCCTCCCTGGCACACTGCACTCTGCTCCTGTCCCTCTGCCCGTCCCGCCACGAGCTTCTTGTGAGGTTGACCCATGAAACAGACTGAGTGGCCTAGATATGAGGAAAGAGGAGATGCAGGGAGAGAGCCAGGGAGGAAGCAGAAAGTGTGCAGGGAACACCTGGCATCTCTCCCGCTCGCCACACTGAAGAACAGGAAGGTCCAGGCGAACGCTCTTCATAGGACCCCCGTAACTCACTTCACCCCAGCACTTTACCAATCCTATCACACCTTTCTTTAAATAGCATCTTTAAATAAACGCAGGACAAAAAGTCAGATACTGCTGACCAAAGTGGATTCATATTATCAGCATGTGTCTTGGCCCTGATTTCCCTGAAGAATGTCTCAGAAATTCTACACAGTGGCCACCACTGCCCTCGTGGACTCCATTACCCCTCTGAAGGGGTCTCTTCATTGACCCACGTGTGGATTCTTCCAGCAGGGGCTCCCTTGACTCCCTTGCCACTTCCAGCCTGTTCAGAGAGTCTTGGCTTGGATCATAGATGCTTGGTATGTACTGAAAGCCCAGAGTCAGGGGCTGCTGTTCTGAAACACACACACACACACACACACACACACACACACACTGATTTTTGTCCTTTCTTCATTCACCTAATAAATAAATAAGCACCTGTAATATGTCATGCTTTAGTGAGTAGAATAAAATACACAAAAATTCAGACTATCAAAGCCTATATTCTGCAAGAAAAAAAAACTAACAAATAGCAAGTAAAATGTATACAAAGTGTCAATACAAAAGAGTGAGAGGGCACCTCTTCCATGTCATGTGCATGGAGAATACGCTGTTTACAGCCCACATAACATACACAAAGTATGTAAGTTCACAATGATCATATAGAGGATGCAAGGCACCACATATCCTGTGTGTAATACATGATCAGGAGATTGTTGTTGTAAGGTATGATGATGTCCCAGGTTCTACATGAATTCAGCATGAAGTAGGTCATGTAGGACACCACATGCTCAAATGCAGCCTGCAGGTGAAGCCACTCCCAGCTCAACAAAGTTACTAGCTAGTCCACTGGGGAAAGGGCCCTACAGACTACTATGCCCCTATGAGCTGCACGGGGTGCATGGGAGCGTGGACATGAGCTGAGTCATGTCTGCAGGCTCCGAGTCCTTGAGGGCCAACGGGTTCATCCAGAAAATACGTGGGGACTCCAAGTTGCTTTAGAGGAGTCTCCCCCAAACTTTAAGCCCTGTTCCGGTGGGTAATGAAATCTGTTCCCTGAGTTATCACCAGAATTCTTTAACCATCAAACAAACAAAATAGAGCAAATACAAACGAATAGAAAGGAAGAGAAAACAGTGTGTCACAAGGTTGGGCAGGAGTGAGAAGGGTTCATTTGCATCAGGTTCAGGGAGTCCAAATGTGGATTTCCCAGTCTGGATGGCTGTGGAAATGAGGTGACTTACCATCCAGTGTCCTAGAGAGGACAATTGGTGGCGTCCAATGCTAGACCTAAAACTTTGCAGTCAAGGGCTCAGAGCCTGGAGAACAGAAGCCCCCTGCTGTGAGCCTGCAGATGAAGCCTGAGACTGGACAGTCAAAGCCCAGCTGGAGCCGGTCTCTTCCTTGCCTTCCTCTTGTCTTGGTTTCTCCAAGGTCCACTCAAGGAACCATAGGGCACGGAGCTTGGTGCTCCATGCCCCTGGAGCATGCCAAGGCCGGGAGACGGGGGCAGTGCATGGCAGGGTAGCTCTTAGCCACTGAGGACAATGCTTACTTAGCAATACCATGTAAGGTTCTCCAGCTAGAAACAGCTTCAAAGCAAAAGTGATACATTGTGATGTCCAGGGCTCAGCACCTAGGAGACTGTTAGACCTTGGAAGCTCCCGGAGGCCTGGGCACCCTACACACAGTGGGGGGACCCCAGGGTTTAGGTACGGAGCCCAGCTTCCATCCTCAACCCCTTTAGAGACTCTGTGCTGAGATCTTTTGACTGGGGCCAGGTATCCAAATGCAGCCCCCACTGTTTTTTGTGATGACATGGATAGCAATAACACTTCGTGGAACTTTGAGAAGACGTTAAAGATAATAGAAATGTCCACAGCTCCTGGTGCAGAGTCGGCAAACACTGGATTTACCAGTTTAAGTTCTACTGAGTTATTTAGAGCATATTACATCTCCAAGATCCTTATTGTAGGTCTTACAAGCACCCAGGTTCAAGGTCATAAAGGAAGCAGGAGCGCCAACACTCATGACAAAGACTTTTGGTGTTATTTAACTTAAAGGGGATGTTGGAATGAGAACTCAGCTGGAGTTAAATGATTCAGTTCACGTCCTACAGGCAAATAAGCCCAGCTGGCTCGCAGGCGACCACAGTCCATTTTCTGTAACACAGTTTTGAAGGACTGTGAGTTGAGAGGAGGGTGGGGCTCCGAGGTGAGCAAAACCTACCTGATCTCACTGAGCACCCTCTGAGCCCGGTAATTGCCTTTGTTGTTGCTAGGGTTTAAGCAGCATGATGGATTTAGGTCACCTTCAGGCGGCTGCATGTCCCCCGCTGTGGTCATTGTCACTAGGAATTGGCATATGCACATCTCAGCAAGAGCCATCCCTGTCATCTTAACATGCTATTAAAATACTCATCGCATGCTTTCTACTGGCCAAAGTACTTCTGCATCTGTTATCCCACTGAAACGTCTCCGCCCTTCCCCACAGCGGATCCTGTGTTGGGAGGTCAGGGGACCACTGGGATTGTTTGGTTTTTGCCTCATTTTTCAGATGAGGAAATTGAGATTTACAAGGAACCAGGGACTTGCCCAGGGCCGTGCAGCTTGCTTGAGGCACCTCAGGATGGGAGATCCAACAGACAAAGGCTGGAAATTCTCCTTGAAGTTGTCACAACTTGGCATTCTCCTGCAGAATGACAACACACCATGCTGTTTCCTTCACACTTGCTTTGATCCCACTTCCCTTTCCTGAAACACCTTCCACCCACCCTCCCAGAGCAAGTGTCTCCTGCTTCCCTCTCTCAGGACCCAGGTGAGAAGCTGTCTTCTCTGGGAAGTCCTTCTTGATGCCCCAGAGGGACCAGGCCCTGGTTGGTCTTGGGCACACAGAACCTGACGTTCCAATCGCAGTGTTGGCCAAATCATGCTGTTTCACGTCTATTTTCTGCCGCCTTCCTCGGCACAGACCTCCTGGGAGACAGAGGCCAAGATTAACTCAAGTAGTGTCCTTGCTGCCTTGCAAACACGTCAAGCACATAGTAGGTGTCACAAAAATGATGCTGAGTAAGTAAGTGGATGGAGTTCGCCTAGGAACCTGCTCAACATAGATGTCAAAGAGGCTTGAGTCGTGTGAGGAGCATGAAGGTAGCAAAAATAAGAGAATGGAGCCTGGGGTCCGATGTGGGGCTGACCTGATGAGCCACGGACCCCAAGACTGCTCCTGAGTGAGACTGTGTGTGTGTGATTTTCAGCATGGTGTGTGTGTGGGGGGGGGATCTTTGGTTTCCATGTCATGAATGGGATTTCCCATCATTTCAACACACACAAGGACTCTGCCTGATCATGATCCCACTGATTCAGTGAGACTATTATAAAGTCAGACCATTTACACCTAGTGGGACTTTTAAAAATGAAATGTTGCTGGCGCCGTGGCACACATCTTGGATCCCAGCGGCTTGGGAGACTGAGGCAGGAGAATCATGAGTTCAAGGCCAGCTTCAGGAACTGTGAGGCACGAAGCAACTCAGTGAAACCCTGTCTCTAAATAAAATGGAAAATAGGGCTGAGGATGCGGTTTAGTGGTCGAGTGCCCCTGAGTTCAATTCCCAGTATACCCCCCAAAAAAATGCAACATATTCTATGCTATACAATCCTGAAATTATTACTCATTTTTGCAGTTTTGTAAAACCATCACATGTTCAAAAGGTCCATATAATGGGGGCTAGGGCTGTAGCTCAGTGGTAGAGCGCCTGCCTGCCTTGCACGAGTGAGGTACTGGGTTCCATCCTCAGCACCACATAAAAATAAATAAAGATATTGTGTCCATCTACAACTAAAAAATATTAAATAAAAGGTCCATATAATATAATTATTTAAGAGTAACAGTAAGGTAGATACCTAGGCTTGAGATACACCAGCACAAAGCTTGAGAAATGACATGCGACCAGTACCTTGAAGCGCCCTGCTGCCACTCCCCGTCACAAACTCCACTCAGGGAAGTGGATGACATACCATCAGCTGCAAATTTTAATCCTATTTTTTCCCTTCAAAATTGTATCACTGTTCTATTTCCCCAAATGATTTGTTGCTTAATTATCTTAATTCTGCTTTTTCTTCAATTGACTGTGCAGTATACTTGGATCTTCTGCCACTCACCTTTTCTAACTCCATCCGGTACATCTGAGCTCGTCCATGTTCCTGTGCTCAGCGGAGGTCCACTCCATGATGATGTCCCCCACGTGGTGACTCTACCGTGATGTGTTCATGCGATGTTCCATCAGGTGACCTGCAGCTGTCCTTCTCTTGTCTCCTTGGCACATAAGCAAGAGTTGCCAGGACAGGCTTTCTGGCTCTTAGGCAAGGACGTGCCAAGTGTGCCTACACCAGAGAGTTCCAACAGTCACCAAATGGGACTTTTCCAGCATGCACCAGTGAGGACCAGGTCACCTCGTCAGGTTGGAGCTCCCGCTGCTCCAGTGTCCCTAGTCTTCAGAAGCTTGCTCCCGGCCTGGGTTTTCTGTGCTCTCTGTGTGCACCTCACCCTGGAGCGCGAGGTGTGCCGCCTGCTGGGAACCTACTCTCGGGCTGTGGCCACAGCATCAGGCGTCCACTCCCTTCACAGGAGGGAAGACATGGATCCACACGAAGCAGGTGAGAGTGTGAACTTGCTCTGCCTCTCACTAGAAATGTAGCCTCAGCAAAGACCCACATTCTTCCTAAACTGAGAAAGCATAAAATGCTAGTCGTAATTGCTACTTTATGAGACCTCTGTGGGGAATAGAGATACCCTATTGAAGCACAGAGGACACACAGGTGCCCAAGGTAGTAGCTGTCATTCCCAGGTGTCACAATAGGTCTGGCCTTCCCTGGTGAACAGGGCCTGGTGTCCTGGACACAGAATGGTTACAGGGTCCTAACACCTCCCCAGCCCACTGGGGATTTCACCATTAACAGCTCTGCCGGCTCATCTGCAGGCTAAGAACTTTCTAGAGTGAACCCTCCTTGAAAGAGAAGTTGAAGGCTGTGTCAAGCTCACCTCGCTCCCAGGACCTGGGTCAGAGACAAATAGCGAGAAGGGAAATGGCAGAAGCCAAGAGGAGATGCTGGGGAGGGGGTTCTGTGCCTTGTCTCATCCTGGTGCAGGTAAGTCACACACACAGTAGGCCAGAGAGGATGGGGACAGGACAGGGCTGAGGCCAGCCTTCATGGCGAATTTGGACAGTGGTGAAGACCTAGAATGTGAAACTAAGGAGAGCTGGAATTGGGTGGGGACCAACGACTGCATCCACACAGCGGGGGACGTCAAACCATCCAAGTTCCAGCTTGAGAATCCCACTTGTCAGTGGGACAGGAACGTCACTCAGGAAGTATTCTCTGAACCCCAACTATGGGTCAGGTTCCTTCCAGGCACTGGGAATATAAAAACTGTCTTGGTGCCACCTCCTGGGACTTAGCATAGAGCAGTCACATTAAACCTCAAGACACACGGGGAACAGTGCAGCATCCGTTCACAGCTGCGTAAAGGGATAAAAAGGAATGCAGAGAATTCCACAGGAATATGGAGGAGAGGGATTTTATGGAGTGAAGGCCTTTGTCAGATGAGCAGGGAGAAGTCAAGCACGGCAGAACATTCCACAAAGTAGCCAGTAGAGAGAAGATGGCAAAGCCTGCCCAGGGCCAGGAGGCAGGAGCAGGGGAGCCAGGTCAGAGGGAGCCTGCCAGACATCTTGACTTTATCCAAGAAAGCTGGAAACCACTGGTGATTCTGGAATGGAGAAGCCCCATGATGTGGCGGGTTGTTCAGGAGTGTCCTGCAGCCATACACAGAAACAGGTCACAGTGACTTTGTTTCACTGATGCCGTACTAGGATGGGGCTTCTGCTTCCACTCAGAATTTTTCAGCACTGTCCTAAGATCATAAAAACAATACAACCAACAAATTAAGTTTTTAATTGTAGAATCTTGGTAAAATGCAAAAACCAGAGAGTGTTAAACAGTCTGGGAGACCATTTCAATTGTGCTACTAATATCATAGGCCATGAGCAGCATATTTATGGTAAGCACTGCTCATAACTGGGTTTCCACAGCTGCTTTCAGCCCAGACCTCTGCCAACAGTCTCCACCCCAGGTGCCTGGACACAGGACATGAGGGTTCCAACAAAGTTTCACATGCCCGCATGATCCTGAAATGGGGGTGGGGCTCCCCCATTGTCAAGAAGCCCACTGTGGATCACGAAGGTGATCTTGAGTTGGACCGATGAAAGGTGGGGAAGCACAGCAGGGGATCTGGCCCAGGGCTCCCAACAGATCCCATGGCCTTAATCTTGGAGTTGGGCGAGGAGGGACATAAAGCTGTCTCCAGGAGAGTGACCTCACTGGAGCTTACCCATTTACACCCTGAACTTTGACAATAAGCAGGTCACAACTGTCCCTTTTCAACCAGCCTTTATCCTTGAAAGTCTGCATGGTCAAGGGTTGTCGTTAAGTCCTTGTAGAGAAAAGTCTTCCGGATCTCCACGTGGCCTGGCAACATCCCCCGCAGTCCCTGTCAGGGGCCTGGGCTCACAACCTCGCAGCACCTGAGCCCTTGGGAGAGGAAACGTCTGCTAAAACCTTGAAGAACTGCTTGATCGAGGCCTCTGGAAACCAAGTTTGAGACAGGTCCTCTCAGGGGCACATGAAGGGCAAGGAAAGGGGCGCCCAGGACGGGGCCAGGGGTAACCCTGACTGCCGTTTGGACATTGGGCCAGTCTTTGTCGGAAGGGAAGCCTGGGAGGTGAGAGGGCTCAGACCTGGGCCAGCCTGGATGGGCCCACCCTGCAGGAGGAGGGGAGGCCAGAGGAAAGGGAGAACTCCCAAGAAGGCTGAGCGGCCCAGGTCAGGCCCTGCAAGATGTCCACCCTGGGACGGGGAGTTCCAACCATTCCCAGAGGGGGCAAGAGAATTCTGTTGGCCCCTCTGGGCTCTCCAGCTGAGATGGACATTACATCCTAATGCTCATCAGGCACCAGGTTTCTGTTTATGTTTCGTTCTTTTGTCTTGATTTTAAAGACTGACGCCTGTCCTCAGAGTGGCCATTCACATTTTCTCCATTCAGACCAGCTGCTTTGGCTCAGAGGGAGTGTCCCCGGTACCTCAGGGCCCACCTGACCGCTCCTCAGCCTGGTTCATGCCCTCTTTTGAGCCAGCACCCCGGGGCACATGGAGTCACACAGGAGCCGGTGAGCCACGCCTCCTGCCAAGGGCAACTGGCTGCTTAGCTCTGACCCACCCTGGCTGTCCAGCTTCTCCTGGGAGGTGACATGGCATTTCCTGTGGGCTTCTCAGGAGCAGGCTAGGGGACACAGCCCCTTTCTCCTCTCCCGCTCCCTAACCAGGCCAACACACTCAGAATTCCCTGTGGCCTCAGGCCCCGACCTCTGCTGGTGTGGCCCCATCCCCTGGACCAGCAGCCGGTGACCCTGGGCAGCTCGGTCATCACCCCTCCGGGAATCCATCCTGAGCCTCGGTTGGTGGACCACTCTCCAGGGCCCGCCTCACCTCCAGGAAAACATTTCACTCATGGCTTCTCTTACTCCTCATTCACCTGAGCAGGTGTTAAGGAGCACTTAATTCCACTGGAGAAAGCTACAGTGAAGGGAGCAGTCTCAGCCCCACCTCTCACGGACCTTGTGGTCCCCTTCATTCATTCCATAATGATCTGTTCAGCATGACGGGGGCAGCGTCCAGGCCACCAGGGCCCAGCAGTGGAGCAGACGTCCTGGCTTCATACCGAGAGAGGGATTCTTCAGACAGTCAGAATGAGAGCTGTGTGGTTATCTCTCATACCGATCCACACTCTGAAGACAATCACAATTCTAAGAAATCACATTATGAGCTCCAAGGACGCAGGAGGAAGAAGCCCAGGCTCTCCCACACTCTCCACTGCAAACTCTGACGTGGGACAAGTGTACTAGGAATGCCACCATTAAGTAAATGATGTCCCTGTAGTGCATGCCATTGAGTGTCCCCCAGTCCAACCGTGCTGTGACATCGCTGCCTAGATACAGCCTAGGCCCACAGGTGAGGGCTCTGTATACACGACTGTCCCCTCCGACTTCAAATGTCATCTGCACACCCAGCTTGTTTTATCTGTGCTTTGGGCTTCTGATCAGCTGGCTATAAATTGGTGTTCCCACAATCCCCTCCTCAGGGTCCGTTTGCTGCTAGCGAGGCTCACAGAACTCAGAAAATATGTTTACTGGTGTATTACAAATGATTCCTAAGGACACCAATGAACATCCTGTGAGGAGACACAGAGGACAAGGTGGGGGAGGGGCTCCGACACTGTCTACATGTGCCACCCTCCAGGAACTGCCACGGGTTCCACTGATGTTCTTGCACCCTCTCCACTTGGGTTTTAACGGGGGCCTCTTCACATACACAAGATTGATTCATTACTGTCCATTGGGACCAACTTAACCTTCAGCCATGATGGACTAAGCCATTCTTCACTGGGGATCACCTTGACCAACCTAAAGGAAGCTGGAGGAACACCATCATCCTGCATCTGAGGTCACCAGCCCCCAAGAGTTACTGAGGGCTGCCAGCCAACATCAGAATACAAAAATACACTTGAAGTTTCCAAAGATTTTAGGACTTGGATGCAAACTAGGAAGTCAGAGAAGTTTTCTCTGAAAGAAACAAAAAA